>NW_025781510.1:0-40243 GCF_021130785.1 Homalodisca vitripennis | reverse complement strand
TAATATTAATTTTAATCCCTAAAAATCGTTTCCCAAATAATATGAAAGTACCTAACCAAATTCAAAAGAACGATAAAAAGCCTACAATAGTTAAATTGTTGGCTTTATGTATAATATTTGAAAAATAAATTAAAAATCTAAAATAAGTATTAAAATTTACAACAACAGGAAAACATACTTGCACATGCATATACATACGTGCATAAAAAAACACACAAACTAATCATTAAAAAGATATGTACAAGTAATCAATTAATATTAGTTTTATAAACACTTCAATATATACACTAATACAAATAACATTAAAAATATACACACATTACAGGAACTTTTATTTTAACATGGCGATTCAGTTCTATGCTATGGCATCCTACATACAAACCTATAAAGGATTATGTGGATGCCTACTCACATATGGCCACTGACTGGAAATACATTTTTTTATTTGTGTTACCATTGGTGATTTACTTATAATATCGCTTTATACACCAACCTATTAAATATTATGTTGTTTTATAACTCTAGGCCAGTACGACTTCAATAAAAATTAATCTGAGTCAATCTATATGAAATGACCCAGAAAAAATTCTCAGGTTGCTTTGACCAATTGAAAAAAAATTTGTACATGTTATCCCTTATGACTCAGCAGTTCAAACAGAATTTTAAAATTTGTTATCTTATTTCCATTTTGGAGAGATAACCATTTTTGTTCAGCCACAACACACCGACCAGTTGTTGCATTTACAGTCATTAGCAAAAACTAAATATCTCAAAAATGTGCAATGCTACAGTTATGACACATATACCAGCTTTTTTCCACCTAATAGCTTTAAAATCTCTCCCCAGTATGCAATCAAATTTGCCCTACTTTTCAGGATTGAAATTCATCGTGAAGGAATGAAATGCCCAAGCACTGTACTAATACTTGCCAAAATTAGGTAAATAATTCTAAATTATATATTAATTTGGCTGCAGTATAGTAAGAGGCCACTACTGCAATTGTATCAGAGTACCAAATTATCAATTATTAGAAATACTTACACCATCAAATACCAAAAGATTTTAATTACAGTTACTTAAAATTAATGTTTATCAGCTCTTTTTAATGTATTAAATAACAATATTGTTCCAAATTAATTCAAACAAAGTGTAATCACTTATGGTATTTGAGTAATGGACGCTAGTATATGTGTTGTGTCACTAGCTGTTTATCCTTAAAAACAGTAAAAAGTAACTAAATGTTAAACTGTTTTGTTATGTTACATTTTATAGATACACATAACATAGCCTAGATTGTTTTTATTCATCAATAAATTATTAATATTTTAGATTTAAAACAGTTGAATTATGATATAATTCGAAAATATATATAACGTAATTTGTGTCAATATTTTTGTTTCTATAGTTAGATAACCATACATATGATTCTATTGTGATGGTGGCCTCTTTATTATACTGCAGCCATTCATTTAAAAAAATGAAAATGTCGTAAATTTTTAAACTTAATATTTTATAGTTGGACAAAATTAAAAAAAACTGATTTTTATACATAAGACCCAGCTATATAACTTAATAGTAAACTAGAGTAAAAATGTCGGGTAGGGTACGATAAGCGGACCCGGTTTTTTTTTATATCAAAATTGGCAAACAATATTACTTAATCATAACAATCGATACTGATTAATTATTTTGAACAATTAACCTAAATAATCTATATAAACAGCTGTAAACACTTTTAAATAATACATGTAGTGTAATGTTTCAATTTTACATATGTAAGTAAAATTTTATTATTAAAAATGGCAGTCGATTTAAAAAAAAACTACACAGCATTGCTTTGAAAGATAATAAGACATGTTTTTCTTGGCTTCAACATGTTGGACTCATACCGAAAAACTCATTATGTGAAATTTGTGGGAAAGAAACAACTTTAAACTGTGAGAGGAGCAAATATGGTTGTCTTCAGTTTTCCTAATTTTGGTTATAATTTTTTTTTGTTTTTTTAAAGAAGAGACCGATCCCCTTTTAAGCCTTATTCTGTCCGTCCTCATGGGCCACTGGCCTGTGCGAGTATCTTGTCAAACAGAATAAGGGGGAGAGTCGATAGAGTACAAGGTTGATGGTACTGATAAAAAGTACAACGGTCACAGACAGGATTTGAACCTGCGCTATCTCTAACTCAGACCCAAAGTCCAACGACTTAGACCGCTCGGCCATCGGCACTCCCAGTGATTTGTTTGATCACTGTAAATATTAAATTCATATTTTAATTTAAAACGTATGATTGTTATTGAGGACTATAGATACTTTTATATTGATTGATAGTCTAGGATTTGAGATGCGAATATTAGATATCGATGATTACATTCTTCGATACAAAAAACCAGGTCCGCTTAACGTACCCTATCCAAAATCTCAAATTTGGTATTTGATTCTGTAGCAAGTTATGAATTTGAAACATTCAGAAAATAATATGGAGCTTGATTTTTCAAAAAGCAATTCAGGTACCTTGTATAAATTTTAGATCCTGATTACGAACACTATAACAGGCCTACAGCTTGTTCAGTTTTCTTTTTGTATAATTAACCAAGGCCAAGAGAACAGCCTTTCAATCCTGAAGAAAACAACTGATTAGCCCTTAGTTTTCTGAGGATAGTCCCATCCCAACCAACATCAGCACTAAGGTAAACTTCAGAACATGATACTTCATTTCCTCAGGCTTGTAGATTAGCTGTTACCATGCAAGGTTAAACATGCTGGTTTGCAAATGTGTTTTATTTCCACTGCCCACATATCATCTAAGCATGCCCAATGATTATATGAAGTTTTATCAAAATGTAGGATATATGTCATACAACTAAAACTACAAACCCAAAACTGCTTCTTCTTCAGTGCTCGTATCTTTCCTTTTCCCCATTAAATTTGACTAAACCCCTCTATTTAAAAATGAATATTGTACAAAACCTTTAGCAGTTGTGCAAGTAAAATACAGAGTCAATCTAAATTACTGTTCTTTATCACATGACACAATTTATTACAATGTTTACGGTTTAGGTTACACAATACTGCATCGTATGAGTACAATACAATACATACAAACAATGAATGATGAATCCCACTAAAATGTCAACAAAATAGTAAACATGCATAGATTATACAGAACGTGTTCTGTCATGAATGAATAGTGAGACAGCTGATTAAACATTTGCTTTGAATGTACATTAAACCATTTTCTTCTTTCCCTTTTGGCCTTAGTATTTATACAGAGAAGCCACAAGAAGTTGTGTTTGTCTTCTAAATTGTATACAATTATAGTACTTCTCACTTAGAAGAAGTCACAATTAATTTCCATTGTGTAAATTATTAAATTTGCAAAGTGCAAGTCAAGCACAAACCACTGTCCATGTCGGGAATACTACAATAATTGAATAATAAATATATTCTTAGGGTTATAATGTTACTAAGATATTATGATATTTTATACAGTATATTATTGCAATGTCAGATAGACTGTGACTGATCTTAACTATAACAAGCAATACATCACATATAAAGAAAAAACTAGCTATATATAGGATAAATAACAAATCAGAAAACCAGATTACAACTATAAATAAATAACTTAATACATGAATAGAAATAAGATGTTAACATCAACGATAAATAGCAGATTATAACTTAATAGTCAGTTAATTAATACATTACAAAAAGTTATTTTTAGATATGTACATTGCAGATGTGTGCGTGTTAAGTTTTTATGCCATTACCAAAGATTACTCAATTTTGCCGTGTGGACATTTGATCTGTCTTTTTAAAATCTATATTCTTCATCTGGAACCGAAGATTTCACATTCACTCGGTCTCAGAGGTGTAACTAACCTCCTAAAATGTTTTATATAATATATATATATATTTATATGTGTGTGTGTGTGTGTGTGTGTGTGTGTGTGTGTGTGTGTGTGTGTGCGCGCGCGCGCGCGCGCGTGTGTATATAACTTTAATAAAACAATTATTAAACATAAATCCTCTCTTTATTTCGTCTAATTAGACTTTTTCAAGAAAGAGAAAAGATTGAATAAACATTAATATATATATATATATATATATATATACAATCCAACTAGTTTAAAATCCAGCAGTTCAATGTTATACTTTAAATTATATCTATTTAATTTATTTTAAGGTGGAATTATTTAGATAGTTCCATAATACCTAGTGTAGTATGCTCTTCAATCAGATTCTCATCAAAGCCTTGTAACCTTGTTTATTATAATACAGGTATGGTGTATTGTTTCATATTTGATCTACTAATTGAAATAATAATATTATATTATACCTATCGTGAAAGAGATTTTACACACAATAATTTTGTATTATTATTTTTTTATTCCAGCAATACTCGATAATTTTTAATCTTAATCTAGTTAGTTATAATATTTGTGAAAATACTAAGAACTTTCTATGTGTATTTTTGTACAGTCCTGATAGAAATTGTTGATGGTTTTTTTATTTTTATGACTTAGGTGAATGTATAAATGGAAAATCCACTGTTTATACTTATACCAAATCAATGTAAAATCCAATAATTGCTGTTTGGTGATATGCCAACAAACTAAAATTAAATCCTGAGAATGGTCAAGATTTATCTCCATCTCTAAATAGTAGGCAACAAACAATAGCTAATTTAACATTTTTGGGCATTGTTATGCACTTGAAATAAAATCTGACTTACAATAAAATAGTCATGTTGACCTGTTGTATTCAAAATAGTCAAAGGTATCTACATAAACCGATCATTGAAAGGTACAGTATGTCTTGAACAGGCCCGTACTCAGACATGATTTTTCGGACAATTTTACCAGTACCTGGGCTTTCAGGGGGGCCGAGCCTAGCCCCGCCACACGTTTATTTGAAGAAAACATGTCGATAATTGGCGTGGTGTCAGGATATGACGGGGCATGGCCGAACATCTTTTTCGGGGCACGCCAAAACTGAGTTTGTGTACATATGTGTGTGTATAAGTCATCTAGCATATGAGATTTTTTGTGGGCTCATTCACTTGGGTGATGATTAAAAGATTTTTATTTTACAAAAAAGCAAATAAGTGGAGCATCTAGTCAAGCTCATTCCAAACCTTTGTTTGTTGAACTGGGTATTCTTTCATTATCATCTGTGTATATACTTTCAAATTTATTTGATAAAACAACATTTTTCCAGTTTATAAATTAAAGCCTGGTGCATATAGTTATCCTACTAGAAATAAAAATATTGTAATTATTAAACGTCACAATAATACTCCCACTCAATTATTTCCATCTATTAGTTAGGTTTTCTAATGCACTGCCTACGAAATTGCATGAACTGTCACTTTTAAATAAATAAAAAACACACTAAGGAACTTTTATTTGGCTTGCCTTATTATTTTTTTCAAATTTCAACTTATTTGTAAATTAAATATTATTAATTCTTAACATACTAACTTTGTGCTGTACACTATGTTTTAATATAATAACTCATACATTATTTTATTTCAATAGCGCACTCAGTACTTTATGGCATGCACAATTATTGTGCATTGATGTGTAACTTTGATTTAATAACATATATTGGTTTTAAATACAAACTGAGTTCAGATGGTAAAACGTATTTTTCTTAGCTGTTAGATTCTGTCTGTTTGGGAAGAAGAAGGGAGACGATCAATTTACCAAATTAGTATGTGTTAGAGGTTAGTTTTAAATCGACGTTTGATGAAAAGTTACTGTATTAAGTTAAAATACACTTTGATTGATCATCACACAGTTCATAAAAACAATTTTTTCTTTGGTTCACAGAATCGCTAGAGTAGAGTAGTTTAAGTGATGTTTAAAATTATATCACACGTATCATATAGGTGCATTTAAACTACTTTGTTAATTTGCTGTTAAACAAACAATAATATACTAATTTTGGTTGTAAAATCTTATCTAGGAAATTTAAAAACTATAAATTATCATGTTTTTACAACTTTCAAGACAAGTAAATGTGCAGTTATGTCACAAATATTTACCACTGGTTGGTGCCTATTCTGGGGCTTGGATTCAAAGGGGAGAAAAGTACAATTATTGTCACTATCCTCTTAATAGAAGTTTCACTACATCAGTTGTCAGTTGCAAGGAATCGTATTTGAGTGAAAAAATAAGGAAAGAAATAGACCTATCAGTGTTCAAAAGTGTTGATTTTAAAGAGTTGAAAAGTTCTCCGTTTCCAGCTATAGTGTATGGATTTGGAGGAATTATTCCTTTTGTTTTCCCTCCATTGTATTTCATTGTTGGGTCTTACAGCCCATTTTTAGCAACATCTCAGTTGTTTTATGGTGCAACAATATTAGCCTTTGTTGGTGGTGTTAAATGGGGAAATGCCTTGGCCAAAGATAACATTTCTCATGATCAAATGGGTGTGAGTGTAATTCCATCTCTGGTAGCGTGGAGTTCCTTGTTAGTTCCTGAACCTCTTGGATTCTTGATTGTCTCATCTGGCTTGTTGGGTGCTCTTTATGTTGATTTGGTGTCCAGTAAATATCCTCCGTGGTTTCGTGCTATGAGATCAACATTAACAGGAATTTCAGTCTTTTCTCTTATTACTACGTTATTATGTCACATACTACATTAAAGAACAATATTAGGTAAAGAACAGCTGTAGTCTAATAGTACTGTTAATCTACACACTTTTTTTCTATACGTTGAAAAATTATCAATTCGTTAGATTAAATTCATTAGTCTAGTTAGTTTGTCAGGTTCTACATATTATGTTAAACTCAATTTTGTAATATTTTTTTAAAGAAAGGCCAACAAAATTAATCTACAATATTACAGTTTATCCTAGTTGGTGTTTTATTACAATGGTGGTTTTCTGTATCTAGTTTTTCTAATTGTGGAATTTACAAAAATATATAAACATTTAAGGTTCCTCTGAATCTTGTTTGATTGCTGGTTTAAAATATTTTCACAAGTAAGTATCAAAGTTATATCTTAGTTATTTTTGTCATGTTTGTGTGCTTTTTAATCATAAATTGTGGTTTATTATTTATTTTGGTACTTTGGGATTATACCTACCACACCCAGACATGAATCGTTATTTGACATTTTGCTTAAACTACTGATTACTAGATTAGCGTAGAACAATATTTCGTCAATATAAAACAGGAATTGTCTTATCGAAAACCCCTCCCCACCCTCAGACAGAGGTCAAAGTCGAGTGGTCTAGTAGATAACGTGATTGCAGAGTCTCGCCGCCCGTTCAGCTGGTGCGTCGCTTGTTGTACTTCCGTGTTTTACCTGTACATTTCTCCAAACACAAAAATTCAACAAAAACAAACATTACCAAACTAAAACTAAACTCTTTATTGAAAAAACACTCAAAACTTGTTTTTATTCTTGATCACATTCCGCCACCCAAAATGCAGGTGCTGCCCAAGCCTGTGCTGATGTCGACGAAAGAAAAACATTCCTCGAGGTAGTACCTATCAGTAAAATATCAAATTCTAGAGGGGCTGATCAGAAATATAAATTGAATTGTAATGGAAAGGCAATTATGTACCATGCAAATCTTGTGATGCCACGCTCTGCCCTAATCGGGATTATCGAGAAAGATAAGATAACAGCGACAACAATACCAATCACAATACCTGGAAATGCTTGTAATTTTGTTATTAAACAGTTGTTTTTTCGTTCTATCATGTTTGTTTCTATAAATTTATATTTTTGTGTTTTTCATACTGGTGTGGTCGGTATAATCCCAAAGTACCTTTATTTTTTAAACCTCATAGGGTAGGGTACGATAAGCGGACCCGGTATTTTATATCGGAGAATGTAATCATCGATACCTAATATCCGTATCTCAAATCCTAGACCATCAATTAATATAAAAGTATAGTCCTCAATAACAATCATATGTTTTATATTAAAATATTAATTTAATATTTACAGTGATTAAACAAATTATTATAACAAAAATTAGGAAAACTGAAGACAACCATATTTGCTCCTCTCACAGTTACAGTTGTTTCTTTCCCAAAAATTTCACATAATGGGTTTTTCGGTACGAGTCCAACATGTTGAAACCACGTAAAATATATCTTATTATTTTTCAAAGCAATGTCGTGTATTTTTCTAAAATTGACTGCCATTTGAATGATCAAATGTTACTTAAAATTGAAATATTACCTTACGTGTATTATTTGAATGTGTTTATAGCTGTTGATATAGATTATTTAAGTTAACTGTTCAAAATAATTAATCAGTATCGATTGATTATATCGATTTTTATGGTTAAGTAATATCGTTTGCCAATTTCGATATATAAAAAACCGGATCCGCTTATCGTACCCTCCCCACCTCATATAGCAGTCTCCTGATAGAGTGGAATATGATGACCCGGTTATTATATTGATAGTCTATTTTTCACGAACAGTATTTTTACACTAGAACCAAATTGATATTATCCAATGTTGATTAATTAATTTTAACAAATAAATGATCCGGTAGGGTACAATAAGCGGACCCGGTTGTTTTATATTGAAGAATATAATCATCAATACCTAATCTTCGCATCTTGAATCATAGACTATTAGTTTCTATAAAAGTATCTATAGCCCTAAATAACAATAATATGTTTTAAATTAAAATATGAGTATATAGGAATATAGGAAAAACTCATAAATAAATAAGAAATTACATAAATAATAAACGAACCAGAACAAAATTGATCAAACAGGAAAACTCATAAATAATTATGAGCCACAATTTATATGGTTTATGTCATAATTATTAAATTGTTTATAACTATACACATGTAATTATATATTATTACGTTTGTGTATAATAATAATTATTATTGTTATATACACACGTAATCGTATATATAATAAAGTAAACATTTTAATAGATTTGTTGTAAACATGATTTTCATTTATAAAAATTACAGTTAGCCTAGGATAACTTTAGAAAACTAAATGAAATTGTTGTGTGAAATTGATATGGTATAACAGTCCTAAATAGTTAGCCAAAGGAAAATTTTTGTGGCATCTGATCGGAGATCATGTGCAGAGCATTCTCCTGAATCAGGATGCTAATTCTGCAGTGCCCACTGCTGCAGACTGAGTCCGACCATAGTCCCACCTGCATATTATATAGCCCACTATATAATACATAGCTACTATATAATACATATTATATAGCACATAATACATATGTATTATAATGTATATTATAATACATTATTTTCAATAAATTGTTGGATTCCATAAAAAATACTAATTATACAACAATGTTTTCTTTAAAAAGAAGAATTATTAATTGGCTAAATTTGGTAGGAAGAGATCGTACTGAATTCTTGATTACATCAAATTATAGACAATAGATGATGTGGGTTAGGATGGGAGGCGGAAAAATGAGTGCGTGGGTATGTTTGAAATATACTGGAAGCATATGAGTTTGTTTGGACAAGTATATAGCTAGTATGATTGTATGTATGATGGTTTGTAAGTATGTATTAGGAAATAAGTAATATAGTGTGAGCGAGTTTTAGTTTTTGAGTACATATGAGTGTGCGAATGTGTGTGTGTGTGTGTGTGTGTGCGTGTGCGTGTGCTGCACGCTCGCGTGTGTGTATGTTAATTTGAATGTGTGTCTTCTGGGGGAGGTCATGCGAGACTAATGTTGATGCCATAAATATAGATAACAACCCTCGATGATAAGGAATGGTGAATTTTGTACACAGTTTTTCCGATGTCCGTCTGTTAACACTAAGAGTTGCACCAAGGCCTGTCCGTGGTCTTGATCTCCGACAGTTGGTCGTTTTGTCCTTCTAATAATTATTTCCATTCACTTACTTCATCTAGATACATTCTCAGTTTAGTTTTATTTTTCATTCTATAAAACATTATTTTTACATGCTTAATATATGATCAAACACTCCAATAAAATGAAAAAGTTTTATTTTGTGAGGCCTTTCGTGCTCAAAGAACACATCGTCAGACCCACATAACTGAAATAAAAGTAAAGTAATAATACAAACAATTTAGACTTAAATAAAAACATATGTCTTGAAAAATACAAAGAGATCAGATTTTAAAGGCCAGGAAGTATGTCTACTGTATATGTAAAAATTTATATTTCTTTAGATTAAAGGCAGTAACGGTGAATTTTGTAGAGGTCCAGGCTCATTATTTACTAGATAATTTTGGTTCTTCTGCATAAAAATAGTTTCGTAAGCATCAAGGAATTTGTTGTTTTTGACTTCTTTTAATAATTTGACTTGTGAAAAGCAGTGTCCAGTATGAAGTGCATGTTTCGCCATGGCCGATCTTTCCTCTTGTTGATACTTCAGACATGCTTTATGTTCCTTTACTCTCTTTTTTATTTTCCTTTTTGTTTGGCCAATATATTTTAAATTACAGTTGTCACGATTAATTTGATATATTCCAGATTTTTCATCATCATCTATTTTATTCTTTGGATTTCCTAATATGTTTTTTAGTTTTATTTTGGAATTTGAGGATACATTAATACTGGCATGTGTTTTAAAACTTTTAGCAATTTCTGTAGTTAAATTGTTGTAAGACACAGATATCCATTTTTCAGGTTCTTTGCATTTAGTTTGATAGAGAGTTGTCCTAGAATTTCTTTCAATCATTTTCTTTTTCTTTTTTATCATGTTATCAATCATTTCAATTTTGTAACCATTAAATAATGCAATTTCTTTAATTTTCTTTACTTCGTTTTTATAATTTTAAATTGATAGAGGGGTATGTAATAGCCTGTGGATTAAACTGTGAAAAGCTGCTCTTTTTTGTGAAGGGGGATGAAATGAATCAAATGGGATAAATCTGTCATTTTGTGTTGATTTTCTATATATGTCAAATTCAAAATGGCCAGTTGTATTTTTTGTAATTAATAAATCTAGAAATGGGAGTTGATTGTTATGTTCTATTTCATTATTGGCCAAACAAAAAGGAAAATAAAAAAGAGAGTAAAGGAACATAAAGCATGTCTGAAGTATCAACAAGAGGAAAGATCGGCCATGGCGAAACATGCACTTCATACTGGACACTGCTTTTCACAAGTCAAATTATTAAAAGAAGTCAAAAACAACAAATTCCTTGATGCTTACGAAACTATTTTTATGCAGAAGAACCAAAATTATCTAGTAAATAATGAGCCTGGACCTCTATAAAATTCACCGTTACTGCCTTTAATCTAAAGAAATATAAATTTTTACATATACAGTAGACATACTTCCTGGTCTTTAAAATCTGATCTCTTTGTATTTTTCAAGACATATGTTTTTATTTAAGTCTAAATTGTTTGTATTATTACTTTACTTTTATTTCAGTTATGTGGGTCTGACGATGTGTTCTTTGAGCACGAAAGGCCTCACAAAATAAAACTTTTTCATTTTATTGGAGTGTTTGATCATATATTAAGCATTTAGAATTTCCAATAAGAAGACGCTGGTAAAATGCATTATTTTTACTTTATTTCTTTTTACTTAATAAGATATAACAACATTTTTAAGGTTTGAAATACCAATCGAGTACTTTGTGGTGACTCGTTCTCACGCATAGGCTTTTGTAGCCCATGTGAGAATATTTCTCAAATAATTAAATTAGAAGTATAAATTTATTTTACACAATATACGGCAAAAACCTAATATTTATTGTAATTGTATATTTTTAGACAGTGAATATATTAATATATATCATTTTTAAATTTTGTTTTCGGAGAATAAACGATTTTGATTTGATTTGCTGAAGACAGTAGGCACTCCTCCTGGCCATAACCTGAATGACAATGTCCAGGGGGGGGGGGTTAAGGTTGAAGCATTAGCCTAGAGCTGCACCCGGCGCAGTTGGAAACGCCCTAGTGATAGCAAGGCAAACCATCATTTGCATGTCAACCAAACCAGCTAACCCCATCTTGGGCTTCGTTTTTGACCACCAGACAACAGCCCCAAACAGTGCAGGTCTGTCCACGGAGACATAATATAAAAGCCTCTGCTTAAGTCCTCAAGATCCACCTCAATCAGATTCACTCGGCCCCATAGCCAAATCCTAGTTAAGCATTTAACATTTAAGTTAACTAACTCAGATATTTTTGATATTAAATTAATTTTTGTAAACCTCTTTCATTTAATTTCTTTTCAATATTTTTCAGCAGGATAACCTCCATGTAAAAATCAAACTGAAATGACAATGGAATGTTCAGATGAACCGAATGAATACTGTGACAATAGAGAGAAAGAAAGGAACCCTGACAAAGACCAAGAGAAGAAAGTAACAAAAGTTGAATACAAAGAAGAGCTAGCCGATGTATCAATTAAGACAAAACACAAATGCCAAGATAGTGGAGAAAAGTTGTTGATTAGAAAGGCAATGTTGGAACATTTATCGACGAATAATAATGTTTTCTTTAGGCAGTTGAAAGACGAAGAGGAAGAACTCAGTAGGGAGCAAAAAATTGACATGGCTGAGGAACTACTTGACCGCAGTTATGGTCTGTTTTTGGCCAAGTATGGAAATCATCTTTTGAAAGAACATTTGTGCTATTTTGAAACCACAAGTGAGGAAGACGCTTTTATTGTAGAAATGTATTTGAAGCAACTGAACAAAGTTTTAGAGAAACAGAGTCAAAGTCAACAAATGAAGGTTAGTTTCTTCTAATAAAATTTCTATGCAGAGTCAATTACGTCTTAATTAGTTTAAGTATGACAGTACATATTTCTATGTACATAGGTTATCTTCTTACTGTTTTAAGATCTTATCTGCTATGGGTTTAAAAAATATATATATATATATATATGAGTTTCTATATATATATATATATATATATATATATATTACACATCCTGTATAGGTTCATAAATGCATGCTCTTGTGTTTCTTCTTCATCCCATTGACTCAGTGTAGTAGGCATGGAGTTATAAAAATAAATCTTATTTTGTCACATTACCGATACCATTGTTAAATTTGAGCATTTAATCAAATAAAATATGTTATTCACCTTTTACTCTACATTTAAGCCTAATTAATTGTTTTATTTTATCAAAGAAACTGTTTTATATTACTACTTATTTTTAACTATTTCTTGCTGCTGCAAGTGCAGTTTTTTCCAAAATAAGCAGCCTTTTCTTCAAATTGTTCATATTTAAAATCTTTTATTGAATTTTATATTACAAAAATATGGCTTAGTGTGTGCGATTTTCTATTAAATTCTGCATTAAGATCCAATTAAAACATAACAGTTAAGGAGTGTCAATATTTTCTCTAAGTCCTTTGACTGGGTCAACCACAACATTTTGACCTGAAAATTGCATTAGTATGTCATTTAAAATGTAATTTATTTATTACATGTCAGCAGCAAAGCCATATAGTTATGGGATATAGTTATGAGGATAGTTATGGGATGAGTGTGATCATAATTTATTATTCATTCTCAAAAGATAAGAGACTTGGTATGCAGTCGACTACGTCAATTATTTTATACAGTTAATGTTGTGAAGGCTTGGAGGTTAAAATGTGTGTGGAATCTAATATGATAGTCCAGTGGTTTAGAGAAAATTAGAGAATATAAACACTGGTAAGACCACATTACTAGATTTCACAATCACAGGGAAGCACTATGATAGTCTCGTTGTTTGGGTTGATGACGTGAGAGTCGTTTCTAAACACAATGTTAAGGTTTTGGGTCTGTCTGTTAACAAGAATTTGAATTTTTTTCTCACATATAAACCGTATAGCATGGAAAATGTGTTCTGGAATTTTTTTTACTGAGGCTTAGACTTATACACTTCACTAACACCTCTGTTCTTCTTACATCATAGCCTACTATGCTCTGATTTTCCCATACTTGACTTATGCTGTGGCAATCTGGGTTCAGAAAGAATCAATTCTAAGTGTGCTTTTGGCTTATAAAAGTAGGCATTGCGGATGGTTGCTGGGATTCGCCAGAGTCTTGCATACATATTTTTAAGAAGTTTAAAATCCTAACTTTCTCTTATATTTACATATTTTATACATTAATATTTCTTAAACAGAACCATATGATCTTTTATCCTACAATCTAAATACAATCTTAGAAACAAAGATAAATTAATTATCTCTTTCTACACTACATCTTCTACCTGACTTTTTAAGAATAGAGTTAGATCTTAACAGTTTGAAAAAGAAACTTAAGGTATTTTTCACGGACAAATGTTTTTATTTTGTACAGGACTATGTCATGGATCATGTTAGTTATTAAGAAATGAAATATGTTTCAATGGTTATTTTTACGCAAGCCAATGCATCTATTTATGCTTTATAGCAATAAAGAATATTTTACCTTGACTAACCTGACTGAGGTTTGAAGTCTCACAGGGATCAATCGTAGGGCCAATTCTTTCTTGCTCAATGTCTATGATATTAAACCAGCAATAAGTACAGATGCTATAGTACAATATGCTGATGATATATCACTCTATTCTTTAGCAAAAACAAAATCTATGTTGGAAACAACATTATTTATTAAATTAAACAATTGTGTTAGATACTTAACCAATTTGGCCAACAGCTCAATTCTTATGGTTTCTGATAATATAGTTAGTATGAAACTGATAATGTACATTTTTTTACAATTTATTTCAACAGAAGTTTAAAATATTGATCTCGGTCGAGTTTGTTCACAAGTTCTTTCAAATACTTTTGCCTTAAGAAATTTTCCTATTATGTATTGATTGTATCCCAAGTGTCTTATGGAATCAGTATGTGAGTAAATTGTTCTAATTCGGCCATTTGCCAGATTACCAGTGGTTTCGATCTAATGGATTTCTATTAAATGAAGAAAAGACACAAAATATAATTTTTAGCTTGAAACCTTATTTGGCCCCTCTTGATAACAGTTTTAGCTCCAATGCAAAATTTTTAGGAATGTATATAGATAACTAACTAAACTGGAACCAACATACAGAATATATAAGCAAGAGGCTTTCTAGAGTTATTTACCTGTTAGGTCACCTTAAGAGTGCTGTTCCTAAAAAACTATGTGAGGACTGCCTATTTTGCGTATTTCCAAGCAGTTTTTCAATATGGTTTGATATTTTGGGGCAACTGCTCAGGAACTGAACACATATTAATTCTTCAAAAAACAGCTATTAGAGTAATGACTAATTCTCAACCGCTGGAACATTGTAAACCACTTTTTATTCTGTTAGAGATTCAAACGGTTATCAATCTATATATATATATTTGATTTAATTAACTATATTCTAAAAAATCCAAAATTTTTAAAATTTAATAACGAAATTCATTCATACAATACTAGAACTAAAAACAATGCTGCAATTGGTTATCACCACCTCAGTAAAACCTTAATAGTCACATGGTAACATCGCTGAAAATCTATAATTTTTTGGAACCTCTGGTAAATAAGTATCCACATAAAACCTTCACTAAGCTTTTTTATAGTTGGCTTTTGAAACACCCTTTCTATAGTTTAGACGAGTTTTTAGAATTAAAAAACATTACATTTTAGATATATAATAATTTTTATATGTAAATTTTGACAATTGTTTATTTACTATTTAATTTATATATCTAGGCCTAGTTTATTTTAAATTAACCTTCACTGACTAATTTATGCTACTAAAGCACTGTTTTTTCTTTTTTGAATGTTAGTTTAAGTTTAAATTATTTTAATAAAATTGTTTTATTTTGACCATGCCCTAGGCTGCAATATGACATTGTCAATTGAAAAGAATGGATTTTGGTTATAGAACCGTGAAATAATATTTTAGAGGCTCGACTAAGAAGGACCACTTCACACTAGGCAGTGAAGACGCCGAACACACTGATTTTAACAAGAGTTCACTAGGTTACACATAATGAGTTTATGAACAGTGCATATTCAAATAAAGTGCAGAAAATAAACAGTTACCTTTGTTTTCATGAGAGGTACCTAACCGTAGTCTGCTGTTGTTGAGGGCCAGGTTGTGATCAGTAAGTGTGGAAATAGGCTGCTGTCTTGTAGGCAGGCGTGAAGACAGAAGATGTCCTTCACGGATTCACTCAAGCACAATACGATCGCAAACGAATAGTTTATAACACTGTGGCCAGTCCTGTAGAGCACGGTAGACGCGGGTGTCCGGGAGCAGAGACGTTCTGGTAGAGATTGCCAATCCAGAGCACTGACTTTAATGTTAATGTAAATGTACAACAAATAGAAATAAACTAATATTTAAATGAGAGAGTAACACATGGTGGAGAGAGTAAGTATGGTAAGCAGTGGCTAGAGAGTACATAAGTGCCCCAGGCGGGACCGAGAGTATAACAAGCAAGCGTGCCGTCACTTGCAAGGTAGGCAATTGATAAGTCAACCGTTGTGATTGGTTGGTGAGTTTACAGTAAACAGCTGATTCGGGAAACAATGGTTCATTGGTCTGTCACTGTACGTGAATATTTTAATCCAGTAAGGAATGGTATTGTAGGCGCTAGGCCGCAGAAAGAGATATAGAATTAATGCTTTATATACAGTTTAGTAAATAAAGGCAAATATAGAGCATAAATTGCCCAAAAAATATATACATAATTATTGTTCAATAAAAGTAGCCTTTTCATATTAGGCAATAAAAAACAAGTTATTTAATGCAATAAATACTTAACATACCGGCCGCCTTGAATCACCTTGGGATTCAATGAGAGAAAGAGCAACATAGGCTCAAATTACAAAGGTTATAGGCGGTGGTAGAGAGACAGTTAATTAATTGTAGAGGTGAGGTAAGAGAAACACCTTCACTGCTGGGCGAGTGAGAGTTCCACTTGAGGTCTTGAGATGTACCACTCGAACTGTACCATCTTGTCCTGGAGTGACATCAGTGACCCGTGCAAGGGGCCAAGAGAGAGCGGGAGTATCCTGATGCACCAGGACGAGGTCTCCAGGTTGGAGGTTGCGGGAAGGAGTGCTCCACTTGAGGCGCTGCTGAAGAGTCTGGAGATATTCTCGCTGCCAACGCTTCCAGATACGTTGGTGCAGCGCTTGGACCAGCTGCCAGTGAGAAAGGCGGTTCGGGGGTATGTCCAGCAAGTTCTCTTCAGGCACGGAAACCAGAGGAGAGCCGATCAAGAAGTGTCCAGGCGTCAGTGGGAGAAGGTCGCTGGGATCACTGGAGAGAGCGGTGAGCGGGCGGGAGTTGAGCATCGCTTCAACCTGACTTGTGAGCATCATGAATTGAGACAAAGTTAGTATGTGGAGTCCCATGACACGTTTTAAATGGTGTTTAGCACTCTTGATGGCACTTTCCCATATTCCACCTTGATGGGGAGCAGCAGGAGGGTTGAAGTGGAATCGAATTGAACGGTCAGCAGCAAAGTCTTGGACTTTGCGCTGGTCAGCCGTGAGGATTTTGTGTAGGGCATTTTTAGCACCTACGAAGTTTGTGCCACAGTCACTATAAAGGTCTGTGCACAGGCCACGACGAGAAACGAAGCGAGTGAGAGCACCAAGGAAAGCTTCGGTGGACAGGTCCGTCACCACCTCAATGTGAACGGCCTTCGTAACCATACAAACAAAAATACAAATATAGGCCTTAATAATGCGGACAGAGCGTAAATTATGGACCTTGAGCGAAAAGGGGCCACCATAGTCCATGCCGGTGTAGAGAAAAGCTCGGGCTGGAGTAATGCGAGCTTTGGGGAAGTCGCCCATGAGAGGGGCGTTATTTTTAGGCCGATTCTTAAAACATGTGAGGCATCTAAAAATGCGAGATCTCACCACGCTGCGTGCAGAGAGGATCCAGACTTGCTGGGAGAGCAGAGAGAGAGTAAGCTGCGCGCCAGCGTGGAGATGTTTGACATGGACATGGTCAATGAGGAGGTCCACGACAGGGTGCTTCTTGGGCAGGATGCACGGGTGAGACACGTTCGGCGGGAGGTCAGCGTGGCGCAGTCTGCCGCCGACGCGGAGAAGTCCATCCGGACCCTGGAATGGGGCGAGGCGTTGAAGTCTGGTAGAACACGTCTTTCGGTCCCGCAGTAGAGCTAGATCTTCAGTGAAAGCTTCCTCTTGCACGGTCTTGAAAATTCGCAGCTGGGCAGAGTCCCGTTCTGTCTTGGAGAGAGGTCCGAAGTGGCGGTTTGGTGAACGACAGTTGTGGATAAAACGCAAGACGTAGGCCATCACGTGCAACAATTTCCTCCAGGAAGAGTACTGGATGAGGAGGTCCCACGTAGGCGGTGCTGTGGCCAAGGCAATGACAGGAGTGGAATGCTTCAGCTCCCCTAGCTCCTCCAGAGAGACCGAGTCCAGGCTGGAATCAGGATCTGGCCAGGCCGAGGAGGGGAGACGCAACTAGTCGGGTCCATGCCACCAAAGGGGATGATCCACCAATTGAGAGGGAAGGATCACGGGAGGCGCAGTCAGCAGGATTGGAAGCACTGGGTATGTAGCGCCAGCACTCCACAGCAACAAGCTCTTGAGTTGAGGAATCAGTATTTTTGCCAAATTTTTGATAGATTGGACATTTAGATTCTATTGCCACGTGCTATCTTGTCAAATAGCCTACTCATTACTTTACTCATTACTTAACCTCATAGATATAGTCCTTGTCAACAGGTTTTGAACTGACAAGCTCTATAATGTGGTGTCTAATTTAAGTAATTATATAAAATTTTAGTTTTCCATTGGTCTATAATTCTGTGTTTTTGTGAATATTTCACTACAGTGACATCCTTGAAGACATGGACTTGGACTGTAAGACTATTTTTAATTCAAGTTTTAAAATTGTATAATCTTCTCATAACATAACCTCACTCTTATTATTAAAAAACTTAATTGTACTGACTTCATCACATAATCTCAATAGTTTGAAAGATTAACAGTGGAATTTGAAGTTTGACATATATTAACACTAACAATAACATTTTGGAAAGCCCAGTGACTGTTTAAGACAAGAAAACTCTTTTTCTCTTGCCAGTTGGATAAACTGAACTATCAGTGTTTAGTTCTGATAACTGATTATCAATATCAAATAGCTCATTTGATAAGGTGACTGGCTCCTAATGTGGCAGATCTGGGTTCAAATCCCACTGGTGGCGTATACTTTTTGCAACCTCAATTCTTAAATTTATTAGTAATCTTGTCTGAACGTAATAAAAATTTTTATAAAGGTTTTTAAAGTTTTTAAAAAATGTTTTAAATTTTTATTTTATTTTAATCTTTTATCTGACTGCTATTTGACTTATTTAACTAATTGTTATATTTGTGTATTTTTATTATTTTAATGTTAAATGTTTTGTATGTATGCATTGTAATTATTATTGTCACCTTTTATGCTTATAACTTATCTGGCTTACAACTTTTGTATTTTAATATTTGTAATTGATTTACAATTTACTTTTTATTGTTATAATTACTATTTATAAGAGTCTTAATTACTTTTTTATTTTTAACCTGTCTTAATTGTTTTTAACCTGTCCTGAACGTTGGCTTCTTCAATGCCTTTGTTTCGTATGAGTATAGCCCTGGGGTTCTGGAATCAGTGAAATACAGTAGCTATACCGGACATACGCTCAAGTGGCCAAACTCAATTTCTGGAGCTTAAAATTTTTATTAATTTACCATTTTATTATATATGATGGAGGAAATTATTTATGAAACTCCATTGCACGATGATAACCAGGAAGAAATTCTACTTTCTCTGTCGGGAGAATTGAATATTCTTGCTGCCAACAATCCTGACGTTGATTTTGAAGCATTATTTGTACATATTACCAGTTTGCTTCGTTTTTTGGACCTTTTAAATGTGGAGTGTAAAAATAAACAGGACGATCTCCAGGCTCTAAGTGCGGAAGTGAAAGTGCTAGAGTCAAAACTCAATTTAGAGAAGGACGTAAGACAGGAGGAAAAGGATACGTCTTTCAGAATCCAGGACCAAGCAGCGTCAGAAATGCGTTCACTGAGCCAGCGCATTGAGACACTGCAGGCTTCTCTGAGACAGCGGGATCTGCACATCTCATCCATCACTGCCGAAAAAGACTCTTACAAGCTTAAGTTAGATGACAGGTCTAATAGTATTAAGACTCTTAAGTTTGAAAATGAAAACAAAAATAAATGTATAGAGAATCTGAACCTAAAGTTTGATTTAGCAAAGAAAGAAATTTCTAATCTTAAACAAATGACAACTGATAAATGGTTAGATGATAATATCATCCATGATTATTTCTCATCTATGCAAAGTAGTGTAGGTGATATGGGTCAGTGCTTATTTGTCAGTCCCTCCGTGTCACATCTGATTAAAAAAGACAGTAACACTGCTTTGGATCTTTTAAAATCTCCATCTTATCAGGCATGCAATTATGTGTTTGTTGCTGTTAGTGATATCCTGGGTGAGGCTAATGGGGGGAATGGTTCTCACTGGTCTCTTGTTTTTATTGACAAATCTAGACACCAGGCTTATCATCTAGATTCTCTAGTAACATTTAATGACCTTCCTGCTCTTACAACTGTTACCAACTTGAAAATCCCACCTGAAAATTTGATTTCTGTTAGTTGCACTCAGCAAAACAATAGTTATGAATGTGGGATAAATGTAATCCTAAATGCAAAGTTCATTTTCAACTATTTTTGTTGTTCTCATGTACAAAAACCATTTCTCGAATGGTTCCATGATGGGTCGAGTTTGCTTGATGACTCTGTAAATAAAACTGATGTAGTTGATCTTCCTGTAAATAGAAAATCTATCTGTCAAAGAGCTGATAGCTTTAGTGATAATGCCGAACAAATTGTAAGTCCTGTAATACTCAAGAAATCAGCAGAAAATTGCTGGAAGTTAGTTAAAACAAAAAAAACTAAAACTAAAGGGAACGAAATAAAACTCATGCCGGTTGCAAAGCAGTCAGCTCGCTTTGAATGTAGTAATAAGTTTAGTAGTTTAGGTTCACAAGAACCACTTGATGTACAAGTTTCTTACATAAGAAATGTATCTGGAACATGGAAACAAAAATCTCAAAGTTCAATGTCAAAGCATACAAAAATTTCAAGAAAAGACCATGTTAAATTAATGCGCCACACTAAAACTCAGTCTGTGACTGAGAAAGAACAGGTAATGACTCCTATTACAATGACTAAAAATCAGTCTACTCTTCAAAGTGAGTTGTTGGTCGAAGATGTGAGTAACGGAAGTAACAACTCTAGATTTAATGAAAATGTGTTATTAATAGGTGACTCAATTATTCGATATGCAAGTGAAATAAGCTTTAAGAAGGGAGCAATAGTGGAACTTTGTCCGGGTGGCAAAATTAAGGATATAAAAGAGAAATTGTTGAAGTACACTGGTGAAAAAATTTCTGTCATATATTTTCATGTGGGAACAAACAATCTTAAAAGATGGTATAATGGAGGGGCTGGCTATAACGGTGGCCATGGAAAGCGTGAGGCCCTCCATGACATGGCCGACCTTTTGTTCACCACCAAAACCCATTTTCCTAATACTATGGTTTTTGTTAATAGCATATTAGTAAGGTCTGATATAACATATAGAGCTTTGTTTGATTTTAATGATCAGCTGGATGTCATGTGCAACAATTTTGGTGTAATGTTTGTTGAGGCAAATTGTTGGGTGAAGAAGCAACATCTTGCCAGAGATGGTAGGCATCTGAATAGCAAAGGTAGCCATCAGCTAGGAACTCTGTTTTCAGAAGTGTTTTCTGTTGCCTTCGGTCTTAAAAAGGGATATGACACTGTTAGTGTAATTCCGGGCTTGGAGGAAAATGCCTCAAAAGAGCCAATTCTGCCCGAGGAGGTTCCTTGCAGTCCATCTGATATCACCCAAGGAGAACATTTTTTAGAGGATCTGTCTCAAATGACCCTACCACTGTAGCTGAGCACAGTTCACCTTGCAAACTAAAGATAGTTCACCATAATGTTCAGGGTCTTTCAAGTAAGTTTGACCATTTTCAAATGTTCATTGAATCTGAAGATCCAGACATAATTTGCCTTTCGGAACACCATTTAAGAGACTTTGAATTTGAAGTTGCATCTTTCTACGGATATAATGGCATCACAGCCTACTGTCGAAAAACTCTTCATAAGGGAGGTGTATGTATTTATAGTAAGTCTTCAATCAAATCTGAGGTAATAGATGTCTCACGTTTTTGTCTGGAGGGCAGGTGCGAGCTTGCTGCTGCCAGGTTTCACCTTAGTAACACCTCATTTTTGATAATCACTGCTTATAAGCCACAGCCTTTTTCGTCCTCAATACAGGAGCACGAGACATTTTACAGGTGTTTATCAGAATGTCTGGAAAAAATTATAAGTCCAGATATCAGAACCATTGTTGTGGGCGACTTCAATGTCGACTTGTCTGTGTCTGATGGTAAAGTTGATGACTTGATTTACACCATGGCTTCTCATGACCTTAAAAATAAGGTAAAATCTTATACCAGGGAATTTAAAAACTCCAAGTCCCTGATTGACCATGTTTACACCGATCTCTCTGATGACGTTTGTAGTTGTTCCGTTTTAATTACTGCATTGTCCGATCACCATGCACTGGTGATCAGTGTCAAACTACCCACTTCAAGTGACTCAAGTCATCCTAAGTATTATCTCAAGCGATCGTTTTCTGATGATAATATCCGTATTTTCAAATATCTAATTGACAAGGAAACGTGGTCTAATGTTTACGAGGCTGGGACTATAAATGATAAAATGCGTCTATTCCAATCTTCAATCTCCTTTTATTTTGAACAGGCTTTTCCTGAAAAGAAAAGAAGAGTTCGCAAAGGTGCCTCACGCAGCAAAGTGTCCTTGAGTGATCACCAATTGAAACTTAGAGATATGGTTCTCCAGTGGTATTGCTTCACTAAAGATTTGGATTCTTCTGATCTGAGGAGAAAGCATTACTTATCATTGAAGAGAGAATACAAGTCTTGTGTTAGGCTTGCTAAGTCATCTAAGGTGCTTGATGTTATACAAAAATCTTCTAATAAAGTCAAAACTATGTGGGAGATCGTTAATGAAAGTAGAGGGAAGAATCAGTCCCCATGTAATGTCCCCCGCACCGTCAAAGATGACAAGGGAGTTGATATCAGTGATCCAAAACTGGTCTCAAACATGTTTAACAAATTTTTTATTGATGTGTCTAATAGTGCATCAACCTCATCCAGTATTCCTCATTCTTATGTGCAGCCTGGATTGTGTACATCTTCATTTTTCTTATCACCAGTTACTAGGAGAGAGATAACAGATATCATCAGGTCTTTGAAGCCAAAGACGTCTTCTGGCTGCGACAGGATATCATCTAAATTGCTTATGTCATGTAGTGAATGTTTTGTTGACCCACTCGTTCACCTTATTAACTGTTCATTCGAAGGTGGAGTTTTCCCAGATTTGTTGAAGCTTTCTGTTGTGAAGCCCTTGCTTAAAAAAGGAAGAGTGGATGAACTCGATAATTTTAGACCAATATCTATCACATCAACGTTTTCAAAGATATTTGAAAGGGCAGTCTTAAATAGATTATGGTCTTTTATTAATCACAACAGTATTTTGTTTGAGAATCAGTTTGGGTTTGTTAAAGGACGGTCAACTGTCAATGCAATGTTTACGCTCATCAACAAAATAGTAAATGCCTTGGATAGAGGTAGGTCTGCTTCCGGTGTCTTTTTCGATCTTCGGAAGGCTTTCGATGTGGTTTCCCATGACATCATGTTGGAAAAGCTCGAAGGCATTGGAGTTCGAGGAGTGGCGAACCAATGGCTTTCATCTTATTTGAGGGATCGTCGACAGGCCGTAGAAGTGTCCTTCATCGATGCTGCAGGCACTGTGAGGCGATGCTACTCGGATGTGCTGAGCGTTAAGGCGGGGGTGCCACAGGGCTCCATACTCGGCCCTCTTCTGTTTATTATATATGTAAACGACCTCAGGAGTTGTAATGCGGAGGCCCAGTTGTGTTTGTTTGCAGACGACACGTCCATCGTAATGGAAAACCAATGTCGTGAGGCCATGGAGGTTAGCACTTTTGTGGAGTCTAATAAGATTGTTCAATGGTTTAGGGAAAATGGTCTAGTGGTAAATGCTGCTAAAACCGCAATTGTTGAATTCGCAATCTCATCTAATAGCATTAATAATCTCAGCGTTTGGGTCGATGATAAGGAAATCCTTTCTGAACAGCAAGTTAGGTTTTTGGGATTGTCTATAGACAGAAACCTGAATTTTTCATCCCACATCGATTATGTAGCACGTAAGCTTTGTTCTGGAATCTTTGTGCTTCGTAGACTGGCACCTTTTACAAACGCTGCGATCCTCTTAACAACCTACTACGCTCTAATTTTCCCTTATCTTTCGTATGCGGTGACAATCTGGGGATCGGAAAGTTGTCGTACAAAACGGCTTTTTGTCTTGCAGAAGAAGGCAGTGAGAATAGTAGCTGGCATCCGTCGAATGGAGACTTGCAGGCCTGTTTTTAAGGAACTTAAATTGCTTACCTTCCCAAGCATTTATGTTTTTCAGACCTTGATTTTCTTACAGCAGAACCATGGTGTTTTCCGGTCCCTTGTTCCTCAGTCGGGATACAGTCTTCGACAAAAACATAAACTGAATATTCCTTACCATTCCACTACTTTTTTTAAACATCACACCTTTTACAATGCCACGTCCCTTTTTAACGCTCTTCCTGATGCTCTTAGAGCTGAAAAGGATTTATTTTGTTTTAAAAGAATGCTTAAAGCTTATCTTATTGAACACTGTTTCTATTCTGTAGATGACTACATTAATAGCAATACGTAATTTATTTAGTCCTTCCTATGTATTTTGTTCATATGTAAATTGTTCTCTACACATGATTGTACTAAGTTGACGCAAACCAATGCATTGTAATATGTTATATGGAATAAAGGATGTTTTGATTTGATTTGATTTGATTTGAGTTTGCGCCACACGATTAGCCACATAGGTTTTGAGGCGATAAGAAGGTGTTTTGATCCACGAGAGGGTCACAGTAGAGTCGCACCAGCAAACAATAGAACCAAACTTGCGGGTGGGAGCTAATTGAGTAACACAATATTTCACAAGTTGGGCCAGGAGATGAGCTGCGCATAGCTCCAGTCGGGGCAGCGTCACTCTTTTGAGAGGAGCGACGCGAGTTTTAGCCATAACTTGGCTTACGTGCACCGTGTCATTGGAGGTAGAGCGGATGTAGACTACAGCAGCATAGCCTAGTTCTGAGGCGTCAGAGAAACCGTGCAAGTCCCAGTGAGTAGCAGCAGAGTAGCGGATAGCACGAGGAATTGTAATAGTAGCAACGTGCTTAAGTTCAAATAAAAAGGCGTGCCATTTTTGGTATATTTCTGGAGGGAGCGAATCATCCCAATCTATGCCAGAAATCCATACGAGTTGCATGATATTTTTTGCGAGCATTATACAAGGCGCCAAAAAACCACAGGGGTCATAGACTTGAGAAATGAGACTTAACACTTTACGCTTAGTGGGGTTTTCACAAGAAAAATTAAAATTAAACGTAAAAGTGTCAGTCAGAGGGGTCCATTTTAGGCCCAAAATAGAGAAATGAGGCTCCTGAGAGGTTTGCAGAAAAACTGGGATTTCCCGATGATCTTCAGGAAGGTGTTGCAGAAGTCTCGGAGAGTTCGAGACCCACTTCCGGAGCTCAAAGCCACCGAGCCGAAGGAGTTTGATGAGTTGATCTTGAAGTTCAGCGGCGAGTTCTTCAGTCTCAGCTCCGCAGATCAGGTCGTCGACGTAGCTCTGGTGCTTGAGAATCTCAGCAGCATGGGGGTAGCGGTGACCTTCGTCTTCTGCCAATCGATGTAGCGTTTTGATGGCCAAGTAGGGTGAACAGTTCAGGCCGTAGGTAACTGTCGTGAGCTTGAACGTGGACATCAAATCGGTGGGGTGATCACGCCATAAGATCAGTTGGAAATGTTGATCGTCAGGATGCACCTTGATTTGGCGGTACATCTGTCTGATATCACAAGAGAACACTACGTTCTGAAGGCGGAAGCGCAGAAGAATGTCACAAATATTATTTTGCAGCTTAGGTCCGGTCAAGAGAGTGTCGTTGAGAGAGAGTCCGGAACTGGTTTTGGCACTGGCGTCAAAAACGACGCGTAGTTTGGTGGTGCTACTTTGTGGCTTAAAAACACCGTGGTGTGGCAGAAAGTAGTGGGGAGTGCTTAAGTCAGGAGTAGGGCAGCCCTGCATATGGCCTAGAGAGAGATAGTCATGTATAAAATCAGAATATAAATTATAATACTCCACATTAGTGGGAGCGTGGAGCTTGCGCTCGAGTGAGTAGAGTCTACTTTCAGCATGAACTTTGGAATTTCCCAGATGAGTACTGGTGTTCTTGAAAGGGAGGCGGACCATATATCGACCCTCGCGGTCCCTGGAGTGCGTGGTAGAAAAATATTCATCGCATTGAGTTTCCTCTGCAGACCTTTTACTGGGAGCAGGCAGTTCCTCTTGTGTCCAGAAACGCTGCAGAGAGGCGTGGAGGTCCACCTCAGCAGTCGAGAGAAGAGAGACAGCCATAGTAGAGACAGACTGCGTCAGTGGTGTGCAGGGAGCCGTCCCCATCAGCACGAAACCAAAACAGGTGCCCAGGGCGTGAGGTAAATTGAGACCAAGAGAGTAGGTCTCGTGAGTAAGAATATGTGGAAATAGCGCTCCACCAATAAGCACGTCAATGCCACCAGGGAGGTGGAAGGTTGGATCAGCCAGTATAATATTTTTAACCTTATTCATGACCTCCTGAGATATTTGCACTCGTGGGAGGTCTACAGTGATTTGTGGCAATATGTGGAACGAGTGCGGGGCGGCAACAGAGTGGCCAGCAAGAGTTTCCACGCCCAGAGTTAAAAATCCGCGTGTGTGAGCAGAGGTTTGAGAAAGGCCGGCGACATTAATAGTGGCCGGACGGCGCTGTGTACCCAACAGTTGGGAGGCTTTCTCGCTAATAAAATTTAGCATGCTTCCTGAATCAATTAAGGCACGAAAGACATAAGCTTGTCCGTTAGAGGCGGTGAGCTTGACAAGAGAAGTACCCAGAAGAACCGTGGTACTAGGGGCGACGTCTCAATGCAGTGTGCCATGAGCGTGTAGTGTAGTGTGTTCGGCCGGGCTAGGAGGCGAGAGCGCTGTGGTCGCAGGCGGAGGGCGGACAGCAGGTGTAGGTGTTGCAGGCCGGCCGCCGTCACGGCCGTTCTCCACAACGGGACGAACGCGGTCCGACGTACTAACACTGGACCGTGTTGGCCGATCAGTGAAGTGTAGCAAGGTATGATGACGACCACGACATGTTCGACACGTGAATTTAGACTGACATTCACTTAATCTGTGCGTCCCCAAACAAGAAGAACAGCGGTTGTGCTGTTTAATAATCCCGTGCCGTTCTTGAGGTGTCTTTTGGCCGAAGCTGGGACAGCCATAAATTTTATGATCGCTCTGATGGCAATAAAAACATGATGGGCCTTGTTTATAGGCCGAGGAGGGTGGAGAGGAAGCCGCTAACAAGCTCACGTTTTTAAGAGACGATTTGGGTTTATCAAATCTGGGTTTTGACCCAAGATAAGAACTTGAAGCGTTCTTGGGGTCCACAATATTGTCATGTAGACTACTTTCCTCAATGTGGCTGCATTCCAGGTTGAGAAACTTAATTATTTGTTCAACCGAGGGCAAAGTATGAAGCTCTTCCTTTTTTCGAAACTGTTCTAGGCGTGTGACCATCCGATTATCAATCTTGCGTAATAACAAGGCTGAGAGAAGTGGGTTGTTACTAGTGATGTCATTGTTTAACGCTTTAAGTGATTGCGTATGTTCGTGAAAAAGATTAAGGAAAGCACGGATATTCTTCACAGATGTGCTGGAGATGACAGGAAGGTCTAGTATTTGATTTAAATGTAGTGTGAGTAGACGCCTAGTATTATGGTAGCGATCCTTCAGCAGCTGATAAGCGATTGCATAATTTTGCTCAGTTATATTTAGCGACTTTATCAGAGAGAGTGGTTCGCCTGAAAGCACGCTCAAGAGATATTTAAATTTCATTACATCGCTTAAGTGCGCATTGTTGTGTACGGCTTGTTCATAAACGTTGATGAACGTACAGAAGTCCAAGGCAGCTCCGTCGAAAGTTTTTAATTCCAATTTCGGTAGCCGGACGTTGACTTGAGGGGAGGCAGGCGGAATAGTTTCGCTTTTATTAGCTTTAGCTTGTCTCTTGGTCTCAATCATAAGTACGTTAGCAGAAACGTAATCAACTAACTCGTCCACGCTCGCTAATGCGGAATAGTTAGGTGTATAGTCGGCATCCACTTTTAATTCCAACTCGTGGCACAAGTCTAATATTGCTGAAAATTCCTGTCTAAGTCTCTGAATAGATTTAGCTCTGACAAGCAACTGCTGAAGTATATTTGGATCGGAAGTCTTCTTAGTTAAATCATAGATACTTTGTATCTGAGAAAAGAGGTGTTCTCGCTTTGCATTGGCCACTTTAAGAGACATCGCCATGTTGAAAGTGTTTGTAGAAAATTAATCAATTTGAGTAAAACTTCAAAGGTGAAAAGTAAACAAAATATTGTCCTCTTGAATTGAGACAGTGATAAAAATAGAAACTAATTTATTTTCCTCTGAAGTATTTTCCCCAAGAAATAAGAAGTATCTAAACAATATAATACAATGAAAAACAATTTAAAAAATATTGTTTAGTTTTTTGAGGTAAAAACTCAATAATAATGCAATAAGTAGAGTAGGCTCGTATAGGCCTATAGTATAGTTTTGTTTCGAGAAAATAAAATACACTGTTATTATGGAAAAACGTAAACAAGACAAGTTTTTACTAAATAATAAACAACAATTAAGGTTATTGTTGAGCTAAATTCAGCTATAATGTAGCAGAGGCTCTGGAAACATTATGAGCACGTACTACATGTAAACTGTCAGTGGTAAAGTATGGTAGTGTTGTGACAGTAACCATAAACCATGCATACATATGCGTGAGCAATGTTCAAATAGAAATTATAATAAACAATTGTGAGCAGTAAGTAGCTTTTTTTTCTTTTTAAGCTGAGACTAGAATATAGTGTTGACAAAATAAACATTTAATTTTGCAATAAGGGTGTAAGTCCTGCTCAAGGTAAAGTGTCAATAACCAAGATTGTTTATACTTAACCTACTTAGAATAATGAGTATTACAAGTAGGGCTGATAACCAACAAGTATTGAGAAGCGGTAACCATTAAACACAGTAATCAGTTCACCTGTGCTGTAACAGTCTGAAAGCTTGTTTGTCAACAAAACAATGCAGTCGACAGAGCACCACAGCTGATATGATCACAGCTGATATGACTGGAGAGGGGATTGGAAAATCGATATGCACGGACTTTGCAATCGTGAAAGAACCTGAAACCACGCTTTGAAATATGCACTGTATAGAGCTTATAAGAGTTGAGATTGCACTGATATTCACCAATGGACTAAAGTTCTTATTATCCGGCTCGCTAAGGACCATGAAAAGAATGGATTTTGGTTATAGAACCGTGAAATAATATTTTAGAGGCTCGACTAAGAAGGACCACTTCACACTAGGCAGTGAAGACGCCGAACACACTGATTTTAACAAGAGTTCACTAGGTTACACATAATGAGTTTATGAACAGTGCATATTCAAATAAAGTGCAGAAAATAAACAGTTACCTTTGTTTTCATGAGAGGTACCTAACCGTAGTAGTCTGCTGTTGTTGAGGGCCAGGTTGTGATCAGTAAGTGTGGAAATAGGCTGCTGTCTTGTAGGCAGGCGTGAAGACGGAAGATGTCCTTCACGGATTCACTCACGCACAATACGATCGCAAACGAATAGTTTATAACACTGTGGCCAGTCCTGTAGAGCACGGTAGACGCGGGTGTCCGGGAGCAGAGACGTTCTGGTAGAGATTGCCAATCCAGAGCACTGACTTTAATGTTAATGTAAATGTACAACAAATAGAAATAAACTAATATTTAAATGAGAGAGTAACACATGGGGGAGAGAGTAAGTATGGTAAGCAGTGGCTAGAGAGTACATAAGTGCCCCAGGCGGGACCGAGAGTATAACGAGCAAGCGTGCCGTCACTTGCAAGGTAGGCAATTGATAAGTCAACCGTTGTGATTGGTTGGTGAGTTTACAGTAAACAGCTGATTCGGGAAACAATGGTTCATTGGTCTGTCACTGTACGTGAATATTTTAATCCAGTAAGGAATGGTATTGTAGGCGCTAGGCCGCAGAAAGAGATATAGAATTAATGCTTTATATACAGTTTAGTAAATAAAGGCAAATATAGAGCATAAATTGCCCAAAAAATATATACATAATTATTGTTCAATAAAAGTAGCCTTTTCATATTAGGCAATAAAAAACAAGTTATTTAATGCAATAAATACTTAACATCAATGATTGTAAGAATTTGAACGACAAATAAAGATTTATTTATTTAAAAAAATCTTAAGAAAATGTATCTGAATGATTAAAATTGATTAACAGAATGTTTAATTGCTCGCTAGACAGTAATTTTGAATCTTTAGGGGAATTCTGGCAGCATAGCATTCTTACCATTTCCAGTTTATATACACTAAAGAATGTCATAGATACAACACAAGAGACTGAGATAGCTATAGAGTTGTTCAACGCAGATTCAGATTAGTAACTTTTCCCATCTTGGATAGGCAGTAAATCTTATAATGGATTACATGACAACATTAAAGCAATTGAAATTTTGAGTTGGGAGTGCTGATGGCCGAACGGTCTGACATCGGATTTTGGTTCTGAGTAGAAATAGTGCAGATCCAAATGCTGTCTGTGACCGTAGCACTATTATCAATACATTGAACCTCCATCATCTTTCCGCACACCATGTCCACCGAGAATGTACCAAGTGAATAAGTGGCCTCCAGGCAGGTCAAATGTTAACACGTTGAGTGCTGCATGCCATATCGTAAAACAGTGGTATGGGCCTAAAATTTATTTTACATAAAATTCTTATATTAACATACATGGACCTCAGAAACGTTGATAGAAGTCATCTGGGAAGATTCTATAGTGCTGATAATGACGTCACATTCGGCGTCGGGTAAACCCGTCACCAGGCCCACAGATTATTCAATTCAATTCAATAATATCTTTATTCACACATTCATCAAGAATGGTTACAGAGTCAACACATGCAGTAAAAATTGATGTCATCAAGAAGTAGGTAAACTAGTTTAAAACTATTATAAATGCAAAGAGAAAATATCTTTAAAATTTGATATCAACTAACATTTCTGTAAAATAAAATATATATGAGGAGAAAATATATGAATGCATATACATACACATACATGTCTTAAATAATAGCATTAACAGAATTAAAAAACTCATTCAAACTATAAATTGTAGAGTTTATCAACAGGCTGTGCAGTCTTTTCTTCAGAGTTTTAGAGTCACATGTTTTGAAGTTTTCTGGAAGCATGTTAAAGAGTCTTGCACCGCTATAGGAAGGCTTCTTGGTGTAAAGGGTTGTTCTATGCGCTGGAAGGGATATATCATTTGCCCGTCTTGTTGTGTAGCTGTTGACGTCACCAACCCTTGGTAATCTTTCTCTTGAGGCGTGGGTGATTACCTCGATGATGTATATGGACACTACTGTGAGTATCTCAAAAGATTTAAAAGCCTCTCTACAAGATTCTTGTGGCTGTAGTCCTGCCATGATCCGCATAACCCGCTTCTGTAATACCAGGACACGATGAAGGTTGCCGGCAGATGAACTTCCCCTCAGAGTTATTCCATATCGAACATGTGATTCGAACAGAGCGTGATATGCGGCTTTCAAAGCGATAGAGGTACCAATGGATTTAATCCTCTTCATTGCAAAGATTGCAGAGCTAAGCCTTGAACACAGTTGGTCGGTGTGATTGCTCCAGGAAAGGCCTTGATCCAGAGTTAGGCCTAAGTGTTTTGTGTTGTCAACTCTCTGAAGATCTGGGGGCTCAGTCAAGCATTCTTTTAATCGTCCAGAAGCGAGATATTTTGTCTTTGCAGCGTTAAAAACTAGGTCGTTATTTGAGCAATATTGTTGTGCCATACTGACTGATATGAAGGTACGAATGTCCAGGTCTTCAATGGCATTGCCACTCGTTACAAGAACGGTGTCATCAGCAAACATGACTGGGTAGCTTATATTACCCAAATACTTAGGTAGGTCTGCAGTAAAAAGAACAAACAGAACCGGGCCCAACACTGAACCCTGGGGAACACCTCTTGTAACAGCCAAGGGCCCAGATCTTGCAGTCCTCTCTGTTCCATCCAGGTTTTGTTTTATTTCAACGACCTGTTCTCTTCCCGTTAAGTAACTCTCAAACCACTTGACTGTAGTCCCTCCAAAACCAAGAGATTTAATTTTGTTGATAATTAAACTATGGCCCAAACAGTCAAACGCCTTACTTAAATCAAGGAAAACACTTGTAACTGTGTTTCCTTCCTCCAAGTTGTCAATGATGTGTTCTATTAAATCGGTAAAAAGCACTTGTGGTTGATCTTCCAGGGATAAAAACCCATGTTGTCTATCAGGCAGGAGATTGTTGAGTTTAAGGTGGTTTTGAATTCTGGTTAAAATTATTTTTTCTATGATTTTTGAAATAGTTGGGATTAGGGATATCGGCCTGAAATTTTGTAGCTCCTTTTTGCTTCCCTGCTTATGAAGGGGATAAACTTTAGATATTTTGAGTTTGCTAGGAAAAATCCCTTGAGACAAAGACTTGTTGATTATATCTGTAATGGGTAAAAATACTTCACCAATGCAAAACTTTAGCAGCTTAGAGCTCACGTCATCGATACCTGAAGAAGATGTTGACTTCAGTGACATTATAGTGTTAAAAACTTCACTGAAGGAAGTGAGTCTCCATTCCATAAGTGAAGTTCCAAGAAAAGAAGTATCACTCATAACAATGGCTCTTGATTGATTGTTTTGCAGTAGAGTTTGCTCGGCTATATTGGAAAAAAAAGATATTAAAGTGTTCACACAATTTGTCTGGGTCTTCTTCTACCTTTCCTCCAACATCAATCTGCCATCTTGCCCCTGCACTGTCTTTTCTTAAAATTCTCTCACTATTGATGACATTCCAGATGGCTTTAGATTTATTACTTGACTCAGCAATAAGGCTTTCATTTTCTTCCCGTCTTAGAGTTTTTAGTTTTATATCATACATTTTTTTCTTGTTAAACGCATCCACTTTGTCTTGCTCACTTCCAGTTTTTTTATATTTGTCAAGCGCCAGGATGAACTCTTTTCTAAGGCTGTTAGCTTCTGGGTTGTGTAGGGCTAGAATTTTTCCTCTATTTTTTTTCCGTATGCAAATTTTACGTGGACATGTGATGTCAAGGGCTATTGTCAGGGTATCAATAAAGTTCATGTAAGCCTCGTCTGCTGTGGCTGCCTGATAGACTCTGTCCCATGATTGAAGTGACAGGATGTCCTTGAAGTGCTGGAGGTTGTCAGGATTAAATTGTCTGTGAGTAGTTCTAAAAGCTTCATTTTTCTTTATTGGGGCGTCAACATAGCAAAGCTGTCCCATATGATCTGAAAGGCCCGTATTTTCCACTATGACTTTTACTCTGTCAGTGTTAAGATTGGTGCAGACAATGTCAATGGAAGTAGCAGAGGTATTAGTAGTAGACTCTTGTAGGAGGCAACGGTATTCTGGTTACATCGAAGGTGGCGAGTGCTTCGCATAATGCTACATTTTCTCTTGATGGAAGCAAGCAATTTACATTGATATCACCAACAATACAAATTCCACTGTTGTCACAAGGAAGCAAGCTGAGGGTATCAGTTAACAGGGCCAAGGCATTGTCAAGAGGAGCACTGGGTGGTCGATATATCCCAAGAATGTATAAACATGATTTCCTGTCGAATGTTATCCTGATTGAAGACATTTCACATACGAGTTCTTCTGAATGGTCAGCAATATTAACACTCTCCACCTCATTAGCCATGTCAGTGTGCTTGTAGATGGCAACACCACCTTTCCTGTGACTCTCTCTGCAAAATGCAGTTACCAGACAGTAGTCCACCAAGCATACATTTTTCAAAGTTAATTCACTTAGTCCATGTTCTGTGAGGACAACTAAATCGGGCTTGTGGATGTGTAAAAAGTGATTTAATCTGTCGATTTTATTGCACAGCCAATCTATGTTCTGATGGAAGATTTGAATCTTGTCTTTAAATTTGAATTCAGGAAGATTCTGCATCGAGTTTTGCTTCTTTGAGTTGGGTCTAAAAAAAGTCTGGGTTTCTGAAGAGTTTGAATTTTGGAGTGGTGATTTAATTGTTAGTACGGGTTGACGGCATAATTTTGGATCCACCGTGACATTCAGTTTTTTTGACAGGGTTTGGCTGGCTCCCTCAGTGGCAGTTTGATTCAGTTTTTTGGACAGGGTTTGGCTGGCTCCCTCAGTGGCGGTTTGATTCAGTTTTTTGGACAGGGTTTGGCTGGCTCCCTCAGTGGCAGTTTGATTCAGTTTTTTGGACAGGGTTTGGCTGGCTCCCTCAGTGTCGGTTTGATTCAGTTTTTTAGACAGGGTTTGGCTGGCTCCCTCAGTGGCGGTTTGATTCAGTTTTTTGGACAGGGTTTGGCTGGCTTCCTCAGTGGCAGTTTGATTCAGTTTTTTGGACAGGGTTTGGCTGGCTCCCTCAGTGTCGGTTTGATTCAGTTTTTTTAGACAGGGTTTGGCTGGCTCCCTCAGTGGCGGTTTGGTTAAGATTATCATATGTAGTCTGGTTGGATAAAACATGAAGCTTGTCGATATAATCATTAAAAAACTCCTCGTAAGTTTCTCCCTCTCTAAGCACCTGTGCAGTAAATGGAGGTGACTTCATTTCCTTGCCATGCGCTTCCGACAGATGAGTTTTGTGTTTGTTCTCTGTAGGTTTGTCTAACTCTATTAAATCATAAAGTGTGTTCACAGGATGCTTTATTTTCTCACTACCTGAGTGGGAATTTTGGGATTTTTTTATTTCAAAGTTTTTTCCACGTGACTTTTTTCTTATTTGAATCGGAAAGGTTCCATCTTCATAAGTGTGTATAATGGGAGCTACTAAGTGAGTTGTTGGTTTATCACCATCATCATCAGTTGACTCCATTGCATCATGAGATATCTTGTTGATGTCAAGTGTCTGACACTTAAGTCTGGCTTCCCGATTTTTTGCTGCCTGAAGGGATATACTAAACAGATTCTTTCTTTTGGTTTTATTTTTTGAATCTGTGCTAGATTTTTTCACATGGAAGTTCTTGCCAGAAGAACTGTCCCTGTGACCACTTCGGGGAATGCAAGGTGAAGAGTGTTTTGTAGGCATAATGTTTTCAAAGTTGTTACAACATTGATGGTGAATACCGTCTGACAGTTTCTGAATTGTTTGCTCCATTTGGTCTTGTCGTTTCTTTAGAAGCAGAATTTCCAAGTACACTGATGAGGATTGTGCTACTAAAGGGGAGTTGCTATCATCAGAAGTTTGTGTGAAAGCAGATTTAGTTGACTCAGGATCGTTATTTTCAAATTTAGTACTCTTCTGAAGTGTCAAAATAGTCATTTCCAAATTTTTAATTTTTGTTAAATTCAAATCAATAAGTTTTTGAGATTTTATGTCTTGTTCTTCAAAAAGGTTCTGCAGTTCCAGTTGAAATTCCTTTTTTTTATTAAGTTGGAGTTCAGAGTCTCTCAGTTCTTGGCTGAGTGATTCTATCTTGTTAATGTGGTTCTTTTCATTTTCCTCCAATTCTTCTAACTTTTCTTCTGTCCTAGCTATTGTGGCAACCAATCTAAGATTTTTTTCCTCCAAAAGCTTATTTTTTTCCAAAAGAGTTGTTCCTATCTTGGCAGCCATTTCCAGTTTGTCCTCTTTATTTGTTATGTCTTCCAGGAAATTACTTTCAACTAGACTATTTTCTATGTCCGCTAATGAGTTGTTGAGAGAATTTGTTCTATTATGTAGGTAGGGGAAATTTTGAGGCCTGTTACTCATGTATGACTTAAGTGGAGAGTCAGCAGAACGGATTTCTTCAAGTTCACTATGTAGGCTGATTTCTTGCCTTTGTGATACCTCTTGCTGCTGCCTTGTGGAAACAGTGCAGCCATTGCAGGTCCAGACATTAGCACCCTCTATTTTCAGTTCCTTAAGACGCTTGTCTGTGAGATTTGCACATCCCGCGTGTGTAGGTTACCAGTTACAGCAGGGACCAGTACATTTAATTCCAGAATATTTTACTCCGATCCCACAGAGACCACATGGGTATTTAGGGGTACTTGCTTTGGATTTTATCATTGTGGAAAATCAGATTCAGTTGTTTAAAATATAATTTTCCACATTTCCTTATGTAATGAAAATTAATAAAATTGATGCTAATTTTAAAAAATATATTAGAATGGAATTTAGAATGGTTGGTGTGTGATTAGACACACATATTTTTAATAGTTCTAAGTTAAACAAAATGAAATACTCAGATTTTCTTATTGAAGTTAATTTCTTTAACACTTTTAAAAGTGTTTTTTCAGGCTCTGGGAACAAAATTAGCCAATTACAAAAACGTCGGGTATACCCGTCATCAAGCCACTGAACTTAGTTTATAAGCCAAACACAAAAAAAATAAGACAAAGAATTCATTTTCACTGTCTTCTGAATTGTTACCAGAAGTTTCCGCCATATTCATGAACAAAGTACTCAAAATAATAAACAAACTTATCACTAAACACAGCAAAATACAATGTAAACAATAAAGTATAGGTAATACACTGATATCAGAATGGAAGCCTAGACTGGCGCGCACAAAGAACAAAGGAGTAATATCTCAGGGCCTGACAGTGAAAACAACCTCCTCATTCAAGAGCCGAGCTCAGACGGAGCCAGTAACTGTGGAGGGGACAAGCGTCGGGTAAACCCGCCGCCAGGCTGCGGCGGTAGACACGCGTGACGGGTATACCCGACGCGCCGCACCGAATGTGTTAAATAATATTATAACACTGAATAATAATAGAATCCAAAATAAGACTTCTTCTCAACACTGAAATAATATTCTTTATACAGCACATGGACATCTTGTGCATGTTCAAGAATGTTTAAGACCAAATATTCTTAAAAAAATTACAAATTTGAATTCAAACACCATTAAATGGATAAAAGCTTCAATTGTTAAATTCCTTTATTGTACAATATTCATATAAAAATTATAAATTTGCTCTTTATTCTCTGTAAATTTTAAGTATAATTTAAAAACGGAATCTAGTTTAGGCACTATTGGACATAACAATCTTTCTTCTAAAAACCTTTTAAGTATTATTTTATCAGTTAAATTATTGTAGAACTCATGCGAAGCTGTCTCTCGTATAAAAGGTTCAGTAGGTGTGGTTAGGAAAGTTCTATCCTACCCAAAGTGTGAACCCTAAAAGTACCCTGCTCTATTTTTAGAGTTAAAAAGTCTTTTAGCAAAATATGTGTAGGGTTATTCAAAGTAGGCCAATATTGGTTGCAGTAATGAGGAGGTAGAAGCGCCTAGCGATCCTTCTTTATAATTATAATAATTTTATGGATCTTATTTTTTACTATACAAAACACTAATAAAACTTCAACTTCTGTAAAATCCTACAAAGACTGGTTTTAAATCTCAATAAAATAACCAGAAACAATTTCAATGCTAAAACTTTGTGCACACCACAAGAAATCCACAATTCTTGAAACTCAGTGTTTATGCTACCAATTCCAATAGTGCCATTATGTCTTGTTACTGAGACACGTGATTGGCTCCTCCGCCAGCAAGTATCCAATACACCCACAAATAGAATCCCTATCATCTTTATCCAGGTGATAGTAAAACCAATTACCTTGAGCCTATCTCTTCCCTTCCCCAGAAGTGGCTTCTTTCCTGCATGTTATCTCTTAATGTAGGCTTTCTTGAAGGATTATATTTAGTATATTAATCGTACCTAATTACAACATTAGTTACAAATTATTACAAATTTATTTAATTTACATACTCTGACATCTTCAAATTATTAAAATAAATATTGTTAAAATACAGCTACGATGCTATAATAGTAAAGTATGAATTGGACAGTAATGATAAAAAGTGACAGGAATTGTATCTGAGCTGAACACAGACTTAAAACATCTTAGGACATGTGACAACCAGTTTTCCAAATAGTTAATATATTATTAAAAAAACATAAAATTATGCTTTTATTTCAGAATTCTTATTGCATCACTTGAAATACCCTATTCCTAAAAACTTCAATGGGGTGTATTTGTATGGTTTAGTGATGTGAGCCCGGAATATTCCCAGTGGGAAGGGAATTTATAAATGGGAATATTTCCAGGGAACTTCCCGAAGGCTTTATAAATTCCCAAAATGAGGGAATTTATTGAATAACTCATTCAAATGGGGTTTATTTTGTCTTAAAACAGTTTTGGAACCTTAATGAGTTCTAAATTATCAGTAACAAAGCTAAATAATAAAAAAATATTGTGATATACCATGACAGAAACTTTTATTTCAACCGTAAAAAAATTTTCGGAAGCAGATTAGTTTGATTATGTAACTCAAAATCAATTTCATTTATAAACTCAGGAAAAACCTTTTATAATTTTTTTAAGAATATTCATGTTAAGTAGCTAATTTATTCATAAAAAATATTATTTTCATTAATTTCTTTTTTTAGTTGAATAATTGAAACGTTTTAAAACTAATTCTGTTTTTCTTAATTTGAAATGGTCATTGTAACTTTTGAATTTCCCTCAAAGTATAATTTGAATTTTGTGCTACTGATGAAACTTGACTTCAGTAGTGTCTGTAGGCCTACCTTATTACAAGTAAGAGGAGGGAAGAGGTTATGTCTGGTGAGTTTCTAGGTTATGTTGCCTATGATGAAGAAGAAACTGAAAATGAGTTTGGATATGTGAATGCAATGGAAGATGAAGATGAAGTTAAAAACTATTTATTAACACACAACAACTAGTCTACTTTCATTTACAGTGCACAATTTAATAATAGCCAATAAAGTGTTAATACAGACATATTAGTCTTTTTCATGGAAGACCTGATCTAAACTAATAGTGAAGATATCAAAATCTAATTTAAATAGTCAAAATAATAAAAAATGCAAATATTTAAATTTACAGTTTAATTTAATAAGTTAAAATGACCCTATTCGTAATTTGGGAGTATTTTGCACTGTTTTATAACGAATATACAAAAATGTATAATAGGTTTAAAAATTTTATCATTTCCTTTGATACTAGAAAACATGATTGGGAGTGATCCACCAAGCAATCCCCAGAAATTTTACATAACTAGTATGGTTTTATTATTATTTGATAAAAAATATGTAATTAAGAATATTATTCGAAGTATTGTTGGACATTGAATCTAGCTTAGCTGTTTGATTGATGTTTTAGTTGAAGTCAGAGTTGATCAATGGGGATGAGATGGAAGTTGTTAACGAACCAAGCACTGTTGAGGAACCTCGATTGAAACTCCGAAAAGAACTTCTCGACTACCTCTCCCTGAGCAAGGAAGCCCACTTCAAGAGCCAGCAGGTTGGCGAGCCTGATCTGAGCCGGCAGGAGAAGCGGGAAATTGCTGAAGCTGTGTTGACGCGCAGCCCAGCCCTATTCCTATCCAGATTTGGCACTCATCTGCTTGAGAAACATTTGGACTACTTTGACCACGAGTCCAATAAAGATGACTACGAGATCTCTTATCATCTGAAACATCTCAGAAAAACACATTGTAAAGCTGTTACCGAGGTCAGTTCATCTACAAATATGATCAGAATGGGTATCATCTTAAGATTTATATGTTTTCAGTAAAGTAAGATTTTATATAGATCTGCAGGACTGATATTTACCTGCTATAATTAAATTTTCAACCTTTCTTAGCTTCTGACTTCTAGACTGGATTTATAGAACTTTTGGGTGTAGGACAGTATGATACCTTTGGCAGTTTCTTTAAAGTTGACTGACCTTAAACAATAGCGCAAGTTACTAGGAAAGTAGTGTTACTTACAGTTCAAAATAAGGCCTATAATTTCCATTCTGTCTCATTTAATATACCAAGCTATTTTTAGATAAAATGTAAGAATTTTCTAAATAAATTATACCTACACTGTTTTTTAAGTTAACAAGCCACTTCTTATTAAATGTAGTCTACAACAATATACAAACAAAA
>NW_025781509.1:0-38574 GCF_021130785.1 Homalodisca vitripennis | reverse complement strand
AATCTAAGCATTTAAAAAAGAAGACAGGGGTTTTTTTCTTTGACTATTTGAATAAATCGGGATATTGGGGGTCATAAGACATACGTAGGGGGCCCATATTTTATACTTCAAGAAACTTTTTTTGGGTTTAAAAAATTTACACATTCTTAACAAATTTTTATCTTTTTTTTTAAGAGGTTTTTTTTTTCCCCCACATTTAAAATATTTGGCGAAAAGCCTCAAGTTTTATGTTTTCATGTATAAATTTACATTTTTGGGGGAAACCCCAAAAATCTCGGAAGTCCAAGGGGGAAAACATCGGTAGAACCCCCGAAATAAATCAGTGATCATGATTTCCCGATGTCCCCTTCGGGGGAAAATGCAAATAGCTAAAGCTGGCATACAAACTTGTCAGCACGAGTTTTGTTCGGGAAAAAATAAATCAAAAAACCCTAAGCCATACGTTTAAAATAAAAAAAACTTTTATTTTTTCCCCCAAAAATCGTAACAATAGGGTGAACATTTATACCAAACGCTTTCCCCCAGTTGGGAAAAAAAAAAAATTTTTATCCTTTTCCTTCCCAAAATTCGGGAAAAAGGGTTGAAATTTAAAATTTTAACTGTTTTTTTAAAAATAAACATTTCTTACCCCAAAAACCCGGGATAATAATAAAAAAAAAAAAAGGTTCTTGAAAAATTGAATTTATTGTATCAAATTTAAACCCGGGTCAAGTACTTAAATAACCAAATTTTTTAAAAGTCATTAAAAATTCATGATAAGTCATTTTTCGTGCAAATAAAATCTGTTATCTTGAAAACTTTTGTAGTGTAAGGTTTATAAATTTTTTTTTTGGGGGGAAAGGGGAAAAAATCTTAAATAAAATTTAAAAACTTTATTTCGTATAAAAACATATTTGCGAAAAAACAAATCGAAAAAAATTTTCCCGGTTATTTAAAAAATTTCAAAAATTTTGGGGCCTTTTTTAAACCCCCGCGGGGTATTTCCTTGAAAGAGGGAAAACCCCAATTTTAAATGAAAAATTTAAATTTTTTCAATGTACATGTGGCAAAAATTTTTCGGGGTTTTTTATCTTAGGTTGAAATTTTTATAAAACTTCACTTCTTAGACTTCCAATTTTCGGGACTAGTAAGGACGGTAAAAATTTGGTTAAGAATGGGATCGCAAGCCCCAAAATTGCGACGTTAAGCGAATATTGATAAATAAAAATGATAAAAAGGCTCTTACCGAATAAAAAAATTTTGGTTACCCTATATCTGCATAAGTACAATATGGCAATGTTTATGGAAAAACCCCCACCCTCGCCCCCAAATTTTTTTTAAAAACATCATGGGGGCCCCCAATGGTAGTACGAGCCCTTTTTAAAACCTTTGACGTTTTTTGGGGGTATAAAATAATTTCCAAATCCCCAAAAATTTTTTTAAAAAATTTTTGGGGCAGTCCCCCAAAAGGAAATTGTTCATTTTGCATCATCCTTGAAGGGTCATCTTTAAAAATTTTATACAACATTACTCGGGGATCCTATTCCAAAAATTCGTCATCCCCCCAAATTTAGGTTTGACACGCCCCCATTCAATCAATTTTGACCCCCCCTTTTTCAAAAAGCTCAAAAACCTTACCCGTGCATCAGGGTATCGGGGATAAACCCCCCTTTAAAAAACCCCCCCCCCTTTTTCAAAAAACAAAAACCCCCTTAAAGGGAAATTTGGTATTCAAAGGGACTGTTTATGACGAATGTTCTGCCCAAAATTAACATCCTTGCCTGCTTAAATATTACTGAAAACCTTTTCATATATCCCCAAAAGGACACCCCCTTTTTAAAATTTTACCCAAAAAACTCTTTTTTTGTCCCAAAATCTTATAACCGCCATGGACGTCATTAAAAGCATGGACAAAATAACATACAATATACCCAAAACCAAAATGCCTTTTTAAAAAACATATTTACGCCTTTTTTTAAACTAATTTACTTTTGTTTCAACAAAAAAAGACAAAAAAAAGTGTCATTACTAGACATGCAATTTTTTTTAAATTTTTTTTAAAAAATTTAAGATGTTTTGTTTGTTATTTATGTTTTTTTTTTTCCTGATTTTTTATCTTTTCTTGCATGTTTTCTAGTTATATATTGTTTTTTTTCGCATATGGTTATTTGTAAAAATTTTTTTTTTTTCCCTTTGTTGTTATTTAGTTTTTATCATACACTAACATTTATTACGTTCCCCATTTTTTTTTTTTAATATTTTTTTTGTTTTTTGTTTTTTACCCTTTTTGATTTTTTTTTAACTTTTCTTATATTTATTCCCTTTTCCTGTTTTTTTTATTATTTTTTTTTGAACACTGTTTGTTTTTTTAAAAATTTTTAAAAAGTAAATATTTTTGTTTATTAACGGTATTTTTTTTAACATTTTTTGTTATACTGGTGTAATTCCTTGGAAGAATAAATTTTAAATAAAGGTTTTTTCCCAAAAAGTACGTTTCCCCTTTTTTTGTACATTTTATCAAAATTTTTTCCAAAAGGGGCTTTTTTTCTCCCGGGGGAAAATTTGGGTTTTCTATTTTCTGTGCGTTCGGGAAAAAAAAATATTTTATAATTGCTGAAAAAAATAAAAAAGCATTAAAAATTTTTTATAGTTTGGGTTTTTCTAATTTAAGCCCCCATTTTTCGTCAACCCCCATTTTTTAACATATCAAATTTTTAAAACCCCAAAAAAAAATTATTTTTTTCAATAGCCTTTTTTGGGGGGAACCATTCTCTGTGACGCTTTTGTCCTCTACATGTAACTTAAAATTTTTTGACCCGGGAAAATTTACAAATTTTTTCCCCGATTTTTTGCTGACCCCCAAACGCGGTATTATTGTTTAATTGGGTAGTAAATGGAAATTACAGTTAAATTTGAAGATTATTTTGGCAAAAATTTTTATAAAAAGGGAATTTTATAGATATTTCAATTTAAATATTTTTGTTAAGAAAAATTTTGTTTCAAGTGCTGTTCGAACTACCCCTTTTTTAAAACAAAAAGAAAAAAACTTGTGTTTTATTTTACACAGGGAATTTGTTTCGGAAGTCAATTTTTCTTTAAACACTCTTTAAATGAAACGTAACACATACGTATAATTTTTATTAAAAAATCAATTTAGATCCAAAATTCTGAAAAAAACGTTTTTTAAGACGTTTTAAACTTGGGGATAGGTTTATTGAAAGAAGTGTGCTATACAGGGTTCCCTTTAAACCCCGGCCCGTTATTTTCAGGTCAAGACAAATTTCCCCCCTGACATGGGTCCCCCATCTTTTTTTCCCATCTGTCTTTCTGTATGTTTTTTTATAAAAGATTTAATTTTTTAAAAACTAATTAATTAATTTAACCAAATTTGACTCAAAAGTTTACGATAACAAGGCCATTTTCATAAAAAAATTTTTAAATTATCATTATATTTACAAAATGGCGGCCATTGAAACTTTTTTTAAAAATTAGTAGTCGGGTTAGGCTTATTTCTATTTTTTGCGTCCGAAACCCAAAGATTTACGTTTTTGCGTGGCCAATCCCATCGCATCCAAAAACTCAAGGGATCCGAACATACTTTAATGCTCCATTTTAATTACCGAGTTGGGTATGAAAAAAAAACCCCCAACCAATTAAAAATAAATTTCAGACACCCCAAACAAAAATTTGTTTTATACAAAAAAGTCAATATCAGATTATTGAGATTAAAGCGAAAAAAAATAAAAAATGGTGCAAACAAATCTCCCCTTTCAAACTCTTTTTAAAAGTCATAATTTTAAAAATTTTAATACAAAATCGCCCATTAAAAATTTTTACACAGTAGAACTTATAAAAATTTTTTTACATAACCCCCCCGAAAATTCCTCTAGGGCCCCAAACCCCCCCTTTTTTGAAATTTTGTAACTTTGGGAAAAAGGGGTTTTTAAAAAACCCAATTTTGGTAGCAATTTGTCTTTTTTCGACGCCCTTTTAAATTTGAAAAAAAACCCCAACTTATTATTAATGCCCCGGGGGAAAAAATTGGCCTTGTGCAAATGTAATGGGGGAACCTGTATTTCTAAAAAAACCCATATTTTTAAATGCACAATCTAACTTCTTCCGGGGTGTTAAAGTACCTTTCGGGGGATTTACTTTTTTTATGCTTAATTTGGTACTGCTGTCATAGACACTTGGGGTTTTTAGACCCCTTTTGTTCCCCTTTCCCCCAACTTTTTAAATTTTTGGATACATTTTTTCCCAAATATAGTCATGTACCCCAAAGGGAAAACGTAAATTTTTGGAGACATCAATCTTCAAGTCGAAGGAATTTTTTTGTCAAGGGAATTGTTCTTGGGGATTCGAAATTTTGCCTATAATATTAAAAAATTTTAAACACCCCTTCAAACAAAATTTTTTTCGTGTGCGTATTTATTAAAATTTTTAGTCAAAACTAGGATAGTTATTTTTCCCCTGCAAAAAAAAGGGGTTTTAAGAATGGTTCCTTTTTTTATTATTGGTTTTTATTGCAGTATATAAGTTTGCAATAAAAATGTGTGTTTTTAAAAAAAAGATTTAATTTTTACAAAATTTCTTAAAAATTTCAATACAGGTTTTTAACTTTTTTTGACAAGTTAAATCACTTACTTAATTCTATTACCCCAACCCCAAAAATTTTTAATTTGGGGAACTTTTCAAAATTTTATTTATAAAACGATTGCTAATTAGTTTTTCTATCAAAAAAGACAGATCCCCCCAATTAAAAAATCTTATACAAAAATTAAAACAATATTAAATTTTTTTTTTTGTTGATTATTTTTCTAAAAGAAATTTAAAAGGGTTTTTTTTCGTAATAACTCTCAAAATATTTTCAGAAAAATTTTGTGACCTTTAAAAAAACCCAAATTTTTTTTTTGCAAAATTTTAAAATCTACACTTTTTTTGAATAAAACCAACGACTTTTTGCATCACACAAATTGGTATGTAAGAGTACCCAAAGGGAATCTTAAAATTTTTCATTTTAAATTAAAAAAAAATTGATTTATTCATGGGATTGAAAGCGATAATTACAAAAAATTAACCACATTTCCAAAACGTTTTGTAGTAAGGGGGAAAATCAAAAACAAAAAAATGGTTTACAGCAAAAAAGTTGTATTTAAAAAATTACTTGTAGCCAATAAAAAGTTAACTTTAGAATTTAATTGACAATAAAAATTTAATCATGTTTCTTACACGAATGCCGACCAAAAATTTAGGACGATGAAACAAACAACTCCCTCGGCGAGGTATGGACGCCCAGGCTGACTCAGACACTGGTAGCGCACTCAACCCCTAAACCCCGGCTTGGGGCAAGGTTTCCCAATCTCGTTACACCAAAATTTAAACCCCCCTTTAACCATTACAAGCCTTGGCATAGGGGGGGGAGAACAAGGTAAGGGAACATCACAGCATTTATCATTATGATTATGTATCAAGGTTAGCACTGATGTCATTTCGGCCCCTCATCTGTATTTCTTGAAAAGGGGAGACCAAAAGACTTAAAACTTGAAAAGGTTTCCATTGGCAAAAGGAACTTTATTAAATTTAAAAAAAAAAGGAAAAAGCGTACCCACTGCATTTTAAAAAGTCTATGTTGAAACTCTTATAGTGTAAGGCCGAGAGGGATTGGGGGGAATTAAAATCAGAACATATTGGGGCCGCAAAAATCGTTTTAATTTAATCTTGCATTTTAATAATTATTACGAAATATTCACTTCCCCCCTAACTTCTTTAAAATATATTAATAATTCATCACGAAACAGTGGTTAAAAAAAATTTAGATTTTAAAGGGAAGGGCAAACAGGGAGCGACGCGTTATTTTTCGAGTACCGGCGATCAACTCATCCACGCACAACTTTTTCGCAAAAATTTTTTTATTAAAATGGCGACTAGACCCCGTACGGTGCTCCCCCAAAACTTAATTGGGGGCGTAACAATTAGAAACGACAAATTTTGGCCCCAGACAAGGCTGGAGTCAGCGAATCAAAAATTTCCCCTCACCGTGCAGCTAAAGTTGCCACGGGTATCGGGCTACTTCGCTTAACAACTCAGTTGAGAAAAATAAATATTCCGACAACATTACTTGGACTTATATCTTACAAAAAAAATTATAATAATCTTGTTCCTTTTTCCCCTTTTTAAAAATTTTTTTGGTGACGGTAATATTTTGAAAATAAAAATACTTACATTTTACTGTTAGGAACAATAAGAATCTTGGGGTTGGGGAGACTACAATATAAATACGTATATTTTACTGGTAATAATAATTTAACCCCCAGTTCAAATGGTCGGGGGGCTTTCAAAGGGGGCCCCACACACCCCCACCCCAGCCATGCGTCCTCACATGAGGTAACATAAAAGGGGAAGTCCAAATTTCAATATTTCCCCTTTTTTTTTTTTTTTTTTTTTTTTAATTGATTCAGGAAATTTGTTTTTAGTAATCTCAACTGATTTTAGTTTTGAAATAGAAAAAAAAAAAAAAATGTTGGAGCCCCTTTTCTGGACTCTCTTTCGAATTTAAAAATTGACTAATAATCTCCTAAAAATCGATGGAAATTTTTTAACATACGTCGCCGGGGGTGCCTCCCCTTCACAGAAAGTCAAAAAAAAAAAAGCTTCATTAATTAAAAAAAAATTTTAAAATTCGGGGGGGACAAAAATACTCAGAAAAAACAAATTTCGTTTCAGAAAATGAAATAAAATTTAACATAATTTTTAAAAATAACAGGGTTTTTGAATATTACATCTATAAAAACGCTCACAACAAAAGACACTCAACACAGGCAACCAAACATGCTTTAAACAAAACCCCTTTTGACACAACAACATTTGTGGGATTAGGGGGGGAAGGGGGAGATCTTAATTTTTTTTTCCTACCCCTTTTTTGTCGGCACCCAGTGGATTGCTAAGATCCAATTTTACAAAAAAAAGGTATTTAAGTGTGTCTTGGAAATTTTAAAAACCCCTACTTGCCCCGTATAGGTGGGCCCGCATGGCTTTCACTCGGGGGGGCCGTAGGCGCCCCCCCTTTAAAATTGGGGAAAAGTTTTTTAGTCAAAGGTCTTAACTAAAACGAGAATAACATTTTAATTAAAAAAAAAAAACCAATTACAAATTGACATATATACTGCCATTAATACCAAAAACGAGGCAACTAGAATCCTTATAACAGAACCAAAAAACGTTGGCATTCCCCTACACCTAGCAGTCCAAAAAAGTTTTCACTTGAATTTTCTTAATCTAGATTTGAAAACTAATTTTTGGGCATGCTACGATTAACATAGCAACACAAAAAGCAAGTACTATTTTTGGGTCACTTAAAAAGAAAAAAATTCACGAATTAAACCCCATAGTTTCCAAAACAATCACTATTACTTTTGGATTTTTAGTATATTCGGAGCTATTTTAAAAAATTTTAAAATGCTTGCGTAACATCTTGGTAGGGCGGCAAGGGGAAGCAGTTGTCTTGCTGATGGGGCCCGGGAATCCCACAGCAAGGAAAAAACCCATCTTTAAATTGCTGTGTGCTTATCATGTATTAAAAATTTAATAATTTATTTTTTTTAGCACCCCCACCAGTATTGGAAGCGATAGGAATGGGTATAAGGGGGGGGGATCCGGGTTTCCTTTTTTGGGACACCAGAAACACTCATTGATTTTGATCATAATATTAATTATAAAAAAATTTTCCCTTACCACCCCCAATGAAACCCAAAGATTTTTTCGTTACAAATTAAAAAAAACTTAAAATTTTTACAAGTTACAAAAGTTATATTGAGAAACATGGCAAAGGTTTACTTACTAACAAACCCCTGTAAAGGTCCCAATATTGAAAAATTCGATTTCCTTTCAAGGCCATGATAAGTGCACCATGGGCGCCCTTGTAATTCACACGGAACCTCAATCTCGAAACACTGTAAAATTCCTTTGGGGTTGAGTCAACACAATTTTAAATTCACTTACGTCCGTAGGATCCTCATACTCTGGAATACAAACGGTAGAAACCCCCAAGCGGGTTTTCGTTATGCGTAATACCAGACCCCCCTGGCACACACTCTCGTTTGGTTGGTTACCTCTCTAACGGTTGCTCATCGGGACAATCGATTCCCCAAGGTCTCTGGTTCCGCATGGTCCGGGAGCTTCGGGGGTGGGGGTTACCTCTCAGGTGGCAGGGGGGTTGGCAACTCGTACTCGATATCTCAAAAATAAAAACAACAATTAAAAACACAGTAATCTTAGACCACTAATTTTGACCTTTTTAATATACGATCTTAAAAAACGATTGCTTTGGGTCTGGAAAGTGCTCCTAAAGAATACTCCTTTAGTTTGGTGCCAAATTGGTCCCCAAGGGGGGGAAAAGGACTTCAAAGTATCATTCACGTCCTGATTCAACATTGGTTTCTTCTTTATATATACCCATCTATTCAGGAAAATTATTTTTCCAAAATCGCTCGAGTGCCAGGAGCTGCCGAAAATCGGGCAGGCACCTGCCCCCGTCTGCAAATAGGTCACATCGACCCCGATTCGGAATTTCACCCCCCCTTTTTCAGAATGGTTGTAAAAACGTTCAGACCAGCCCCCCGTCTAAAGAATTTTCAATTTTTTGGGGCTTCCCGAGGTATATGATCCACGGTTGGAGTTCTAATTAGGAGGGGGATTTGGGGCCGGGGTATCAACTTTCTAGTGCACAACAAAATTTTCTCTTCACAAAAGTTCAATTGGACAATTTGGTCGTTGGTGTACTTAAATAATACTTCCGCAGAGGAACACGTTAAAGGGCCGAAATACACTAACTTCGGTAATGGTCAGATGAATAAAGGGTATGGTTTTTCTGTCCTTGTAACTATTAATTTTTTGGTCGTCTACTTCCCACTTCACCATCTTTTAGAGAAGGGTCAAAACAGGATAAGTTTTACATTAAAAATTTTCATAACTTGGTTTCATTTTTCAAGGGGGGACTTAATGATACTCTAAGCGTGTTTCCTAGCATATGTTTTTATTATTGCAAATTTATAGAAGCTAGGGGGGTTTTTCTAATTAAAAGCTAAGAAAATTTTGCAGGTGGGGGTATAACCTGTTTTACAGATTTCAGGCCCCTTGGAAAATGATGAGGGGGTAAAAGGTTGCTAGTCATCCTATTTGCACCAAGCCTCTACACTTGGTGAAGTTTTTCATTCTTGTACAGAAAATTAAGGGGATTTTAATTTTGACAAAGGCCCCAATTAATTTTAATTTGGAAAAGAGTTTAAACAAACTTGAGAAAAAAGGATTTGTTCTTGAGTTTTGAGCCATGTTGCATGCTCACTTGGTGATCGCTTTCAAGATGTAAATCTTTTATTTATTACCCCCGAATGGTTTAAAAATTTCTAAGTGCATTTATCTAAGACAGTTAATTGATCTTTTGTGATGATAAAATTTTATCATTCCTTATATTGGCATCATCATATTACTATTCATAATTTTCCAAATCGCTATCGTTTTTAGTTCCAAACAAGAATTTTAGTACAGACCCCCCCAAAACCCAAAAGCCGCGCTTCTTTGGGTACGCGGCAGCAGAGTGCAAGTCACCGTTTTGCCAACGTATCGGGCCCCATCCTTTGTAGTCCATAATATTCGTATCTAAAAAGGTTTCAAGTAGCATATAGTATGTAAGCTTTGTTTTGCAGAAAGATTTTGGAAAAACTCATTTAACCTCTTACCTTTACCAAATATATTAATTTTTTGTTTTCCTTTCCACTCCCCCGTCAGGTTGTACTGGAGCACCACAGCCCAGTAGCTGTCTGTAAGTAAAACGCCCCCCCCTTTCTCGAATATGACCCCCGGGGGGAAGCAGGGACACCTTCCAGGATCAATAAAACGCCAAAAAAAACCCACAACAGAACATCATGATTTCATTGACACTACAAATTTGAATCCACCTTTCCCAGGCATGTAGCGAGCACTATTCCCCAACTTTATTCCAAAGCTCTTCAAAATCAACAAAGTCACCCCATCTCGGGGGTTCTTTTTCCCTTTTGGGGGGGTGATACTTCGGGCCCGGCATGCTCCCCGGGGTTGGGGTTCATCGTCCCCTTTACACCTCCTTTAAGTTCGCAGACCACTATCATCTCCCCCTTTTTGTACTGGAAAAATTCTCGTCTTGCTTTTTTTTCTGCGCGGTCGAAGGCGCGGACTTTTCCTTTTTAAAGGTTTTGTCGTTCCGTGCACGACACCTCTCGCTTTCGTATTCGAAGAAAACTTTAAAAGGGGGTTCCACTCAAAATAGGGGGTATGGCCTTTTTATATTTTTTAATTTCTTTACACGATGACGTCCTATACGGGTACATCAATAAACAAACTGCCCTTCACGGAATTGGGGTTAATTTTGCTTTCTTATTATAGACTTTATTACGGCCTGGGCTCTGGTTTAAAGACTGCAGTTTTTCCTTTTTAAGCTTCCTGTATTTTTTCCCCCCGGGGGCTTCGTTTGATTGTCATATAAATCTTCCATCCGTAATCTTCAGATCCGCTTCTAGGAACCTCCATTTTCCGACCAAAGATTAACTCATACGGAAAACCCAGTACTCCCCAGAATTGGGATTTAAAACCATGGTGACATAAGGCAAGTTTCACCCCCAAAGGTCTGGTTCCCCGGTTAAAAAAATACTCAACATTCCATCACATGGAATGGCCCGCCCGTCTGCCATTATTGGGGATAAAAAACCCTATTTGGTTTTTTTTAAGTGCAAATTTGATAATTTTTTAATTAACCGGGGTGAAAATTAGCTCCTTGATCGGTAACTAAGCCTTGGCCCCCCAAATTGGGGTTATCACCCTCTCACTATGCTCGAGCAACACTTTGGGGGGTTGATCGGCATGGAACAAACCACAGTATGGGGAAAGTGATCCATAACACTAAAAATAAAAACGTTGGGGATTCGCTAAGGGCGGGGACCAACTATATCTCCGCTACATTCAAGGGCCGGGGGTTTTTTTAAGACGCACCCGGGCTTTTTTCGCTTTACCGAATTCGTTCTTGGCTACAGCTACGACATGTCCTGACAAAATTCATAACGTCTTTTCCCCATACCTCTCCCCCAAAAACTTCTGTTTCACCCCTTTTGTTTTTTGCCACCCGGGGCGTGTCCGGGGCTTGGGCAAACAGATTGATCCTAATTATCTCCGGACTAAGGAATGGACTACAATTTTCTTTTACCCGAGCCAAACGGTACAGGACCTTCTCCCGGGCTCGGGGGGGAAAGTTTTTGGGTTTTTCTATTTGGGGGATCTTCGCGTTGCTTTTCTAATTAACTCAAGGAAAACGACAGGAGCACTTCCTTTTTTAAACCGCCGCACTGGCGACTTCCCCCATCCCGTTATGTTTTTTTCCCCTTTATGTTCTACCGTGAAATCAAATCAGCTAGCGCAACGACCATCCATCAGCCTACTGCTAGGTCCTTAAGCGACATATCCCTTTAGAGCGGAGTGATCGGTGTTTATTTGAAAGGACCCCCAAAAAGTAGCACTGAAATATTTTGTACTCCAGACTAGATAAGAATTTTCGCGCTCGGTTGTCGATAGTTCTTCTCGGCGGGAAAATAATGTTCTAAACATAGTGGGGGGTTTTCCCGGCCATCCATCCCTTAAGGACGCTCCTAAGGCAACAACTCGCGTCTGTCGCTAAATAAGGGGTTTGGGAAAAAGTCAGGGTATATCAACACAGGAGCAGTAAGTTTTCCCCTTTAAAGACTCAAAGCCCCCTGACATTCTGGTGTCCACACAAATTCGCTATCCTTTTGGTAAACTCGAAATGGAGTCCAATGGGGCAAAACCGTCAAAAAAAACCCCGAAAATGCCACCAAGCCAAGAAAAAAGCGCCCCGTCCTTCACCTAGTGGGCACGGGGGAAATCCCCTTACAGCCGAAACCTTTCCAGGATCGGTTCAACCCCTTTCTTATGATTACATAAAACCAAAAATAGCAAAAAACATTGACCACAAAATTCATTTACTAATTTACTGTCGGGGCACATTTTTTAAAATTCGATAGCACTTCCGAAGGCTTCCGGTTGAAGGCAAGCCCGGAAAACAAAATTATGTCATCCAAGTAGAAAGGCTTTTTTCCCTTTAACCCTTAAACACTGATCCATTGTTTTTGGAAAAATAGGGGGGCCCCTGTTTATCCAAATGGCATACGCGATACCATAAGTCCCCCGGGACATTGAAGCGTTTTTGGTCGGCTTTTTCGTCAACTCAAAAATTTGGTGATACCCAACCGGAGTTTTTTAAAGTCGGGAACATCGGCCCCCGCCAAGTGAGCCCCTGTTTCTTTGAAGTTCGGGGGGGGTACACTCGGGGGGGGTCCCCCGCATTAATCCTCTGTAGTCGACACAAAACCTTAATTTAGGGGAACCTCGGGAATTTCTTGGGGACAAGTACTACAGGGGGATCCCACTCGCCTGACTGGGGAAAATGAACCTTTGTTTAGTTGATCTTTAACTAATTCGTCAAGTGGGCCTTCGATGGTAGGTACCAACGTTTTTTGAAATAGGGGCTGCTTTTCCCGGGTTTGTATGACATGTGTCACTGCCGAAGTACAACCCAGGGTTGGTTTCACGTGAGCAAAACATTTTTGAAAATTTTGAGAGTGGGGTTCACAAGGTCTCGCTGTGACTTGGCAGACCTAAGCTTCTCGTCCAACACGCCTCTAAGTCGGGTTCGTCAGAACGATCACCCCGCCTACCTTCCGTGGGCCCTTTTTTAGCTATGAAGTCCCCCATTCGCGACAAAAATGGCCAATTTCACTTTTCCCCGTTGGTTCCCAAAGCAACCCCTCTTTGTGTACGTTTGGCTTTTTTTCCTTTTTTGAGAAATTCAATCCTACCCTTTTTAAATTTTTTCTCATTTTTAGCTAATTTTTTAAAAAATGGATTTAAAAATTCCCCTTTGGGATCTCCAAGTTGGTTTTGAGGGGTTGACATGCGGTCAAATATCGAAGAACATTACTCTCCTTTTTCCCCACCCAAAATTTTCAAATGCTTGTTTCAGGGGGTTTAAGGGTAAGGCGCACACTTGTCAAAAAACGTTTTCCCCCTATCAAGTCACCGTGTGTTCTCGGTCAATTTCAATATACACCAAAAATTTGAGGTATTGTTTTTTTTTCCTTTGGCAGAAAAAGACTTCTACATCAAAAATTTTAGGTATTTTTTGGTAGTTTTTCCCCGGGTCCCCGACCAGACGTCTCTAAAACTATAGTTTTTTTCGCACAGGATTTTTCCCCCTCCATGGGCGAAATCCTGTCGGCGTTCCTAACTTCAAGTTCTTGGGTAGAGTTTTAATCCCCACATTGCTTTTTCGGCTTGACCCAACAGGGGTTTTTTTTACCTTTGTCAGGGTTCGAGCAAGATAAAAACCCCATGATAAAGTAAGGGGTTAACACCCCGCCTTTCCCCCCTAAGTCGTGGGAAGGGGGGACTGGGTTATCTTCACTTGGTAATTTTTTTACACCGGGGCGGAAATTTTTCACATCGCACAGCAGTACACATACTTTTTCTGTTTTGGAGGTGACAGCTACGAGGACGTTGGACCCGGGGCCGGGCCCCCCCTTTCTTTCCCCCTTTTAAACCCAAAGTCTCCCCAAAAAAACCCAATAACCTTTTTCAACATTTTTTTTTCCTTTTCCTTTGCCCAAAATATCGAAACCCCAAGTAGGCTAGGATCCCTTAGGGATTTCCCCCAACCCCAAAAATTTCCTACCATTTTAACCCCTTTTTTTTTTTAAAATCAACTCTTGTCGCCCTAAGTTTTCAATGTCCCCCAAAAACCCTTTTCAAAATTACTTGGGGTTTGGGGAGCTCAGCGGTGAGGCTCCTTTTTTTTTCGAGGGAAACCTGCCCCCCTGTCAAATTGGCCCTTTCCCCTTGCATCTTCTATCTTACCGTGGCTAAAAAATTTTAACTACCAATCCGAATCTCGGGGACACCCCGACCTCTTTTCAATGCATTCTTCGGTGTAAATTTTAGGTTCACCTTATAGGTGCTGCGAAACAGCTTCCTTAATTCCGGGCTTTCGTGTCGTGGATCCACTTCCCCCCCTTTTTCCTTCCCGAGAGGTTTTTTTGAGCCCCATCGAACTCTACAATTTCTGTATGGGGGCCGCCTTTTGCAACGCCAGACTTTTTTACTAGAGGCTCCCCTTTTTTTCCCCGCAGCCCCCGGGTTTGGGGGCCTTTATATGGAAAAATTAAAACATGTAAATCTGAGGTATGGGGTGCCTGGAAACCTTCCCTTTTTAGGCGGGGGGCGGGCATGCCCCATGGCCCCCGAGGAGGAGGAAAAAAGCTAAGTCTGGTTCGAGTACACCCACTTACCTCCCGCACGCGGGGGTGATGGACCTCAAGCGCCCGCTTCTCCTTTCCCCCATCACTCCAGTTGTTCAAGAGAGGTAACATCGAAAAGAGCAACCCGGGCTTGCAGGGGGGGGGTGAAAGTTATGCAATATTTGCCTAAGCTTTATTTTTCCCTACGGGTGTTGACAACGATGTACAACCCCCCCATGCAGCGAAAATAAACAATGGTTCCGTTTCGGCTTGGGGCCCATTGAATTTTCTTGCTGTAGGTATATGTCATGTCAGGTGTTGGAAGACCCTTCCAAATTTTCCCAAAAGCTTTCCCCCGTTTCTAGCGGTATCGTAATCGATCCACTTAGGGCAGGCCCGGAAAAATCCACTGCCGAATCAAACATTCGTTGTGGTGACCCCCACTTGCGCAGTTCTTCTGCTCCTTTTAGAAACGCCCTACGCTCTGTGATTGCCGTCAAATTGTAAACCCCATTTTACACAGGCACTCCCCCACTAGTGCGGTGACGTTAAAATTAAAAAATTTTTTGCGGTGTGATCGCGCGGTTTAATCTTTTGTCGGCAAGGCCCGACGGTATGTGGCTTGTTGCCTCTGGAGGCGATTCAATCCGCATTTTTTTTGGGGCCCCCCGGGGGGCTCTCGTTTGAATTTTCAGCTTCGAGTTTGCCCCCTCTTTCTTGGCTTCGGCCGCGTCACACAGTTCTTTTTCTATCCATTAACACCTCATGACTTTTGCGAACTTTTGTCACCCAAAACCCATTGGTATACTCCCGCCCCCTTTAAAAGTTAGCCACATCCTGGGGTTTAAGACGTGGGCCTTCAGTGTCTGTATAGCCCCCCCAATTTTTTTCGGGGGAGGAGCCAAGACTTATATTTATCTTCCAGGCTCCATTCCTCACTACATTAAGGAAGCTAAGAAAACCCGATCAATAGGCTACCGCCTTAACCACCCTTTCACCCCTTTTTTTAAATCCCACCCTACCGGAAGAGGCTGTCCGCGGATTTTTTAAATTTAATTATTCTCTTCCTTTTTCAAGAGATCCGTTCATAGGTATGCCAATACTAAATTCCCCAAAGGGGAAATGAAAATTCCATACACTAACCAACTTTCAAATAATTTTAAAAAATTTTCCGTTCAATTAATCAATTAAAATTTTTTTTTTTACTCGTCTTAAATCAAAAAACCCACGCAAAAACTCTTCAAATTCTAATAATCATCAATTATACGCCTAAGTCCACGTAGCGTTTAATATTTTAAATTTTTAAAATTCGATAAATTTAGTTCCTGATTTTTTAATAAACTTTTAGTCAAAAAAAAGTTTTAAAAATTTTAAATTTGTCCTAAGCTATTCCTCACACCCCATAGGGGCCCACGTATCAGTAAAGTCCCCAAAAATTTCGACTAATCCTTTTTAAATATCAATTAAATTCCCCAAATTTTATAGAATGTATTATCCTTAGAAGGTAAAAACCGTTTAAAATTTAATTTTCCTTTTTTTTACTACTTTGTTGTAATTCAACTATCGCAATCAAAATAAAAATAAACAACAAAAATTTTAATTAATTTCTATGTTGTCAAAAACGCTGGCTCTTTTTCCTGACAGGGAAAAAATTGCCAAAAAGCATTATATTTTTCAGAGTCGATGTCTCAAAAAACCAAAAAACAATAAACAACAACAAAAAAAACACCAAACAAACGCCCAAACGCCCAAACGCCCAAAAAGGTGGTTATTCAAATTTTGAAAACAAACAGGGTTTTTTAAAAGTTTTTTTTAAAAAAACCAATTGGTTTAGTTAAAAAGAACAAGAAAACGAACGGGACCAGGCTTCCTGCCTTTATGATAGTTGACGATGCCAAAAAACACATCAAATTTAAATATTTCAAATTTTTAAAAAATTTAAATGATAAAAAATTACCAAAAATTTTTTTCGAATTTCAAAATTGTTTTAAATTGTCCCCTTCCCCCAAAAAAAACAAAAAAAATTTTAATAGAAGAACAAATTAAAATTTTAGCTGTTTTTTATGCTAGCTTAGGTTTAACGTATAGAAAAATTTTTTTTGGGGGGAACGGATGATCCGCAGCCCCCACTCCACAGGGTTTTTCAGCTCCGTAGACCGCGGGGAAAGTGGAAACAATTTAATCACGGACTTTTGAACCGCACCCCACACCGGCACCACTTGTAACGGACGAGACGGGATTTGGGGGAATTAATAATCAGAACACTAGTTGGCCCAAAAATCTGTTTTTAAAAATTTAAATCTTGCACATTAAAAATTTTACGATATATCACTTTCCCCCAGACTGTATTTTAAAATATATTAAAATTCATCAGCGAAAAGTGGGTTTAAAAAAAAATTTGTTTTAAGGAAGGGGCAAACACGGAGCGACGGTTTCGTTCGAGTCCCCGGGATCAACTCACCCCGCACATACTTTTTCGCTAAAAAATTTTTATTAAAATGGCGGATAGACCCCCTACGGTGCTGCCCCAAACGATTTATTTGGGGGTAACAGACTAGAAAAAGACACACTTGGCCGACACAGGCGGGAGTAGCAGAATCAGCAAATTCCCAGCCAGCGCAGCAAAAACTCCCCGGGTAGGGGCTATTTGTTTTAACAATCAGTTGAGATCAACTAGAATTTTCCCGAGCAACTATTACTTGGACTTTCACAAAATAAATATATAATAATCATTGGTCCTTATTAATTTTTTAAAAATTTAGGGGGCGGTAATATTTTGTAAGTAAAAGCACTTTTATTTTAAGAAAAGGAAAAATGAAGAATCGTTTTTTGGTAGTACTACAAAAAAAATACTGTAGTACTTCCTGGCAATAAAATATTAACCTCACTGTCAAATGGCGGGGCTTTTTAATGGGCCGTCACAAAAAGAAAGGTTTTCAAGAGACTTAAAACTAGGTATATGGTTTCTTAATTGGCCCAAGTGAACTGTATTGACTTTTTAAGATCAAAAGGTCAAGGAGGCGTATTCCATTAGAGTATGTTTAAGTCTATGTCTATGAAATTAACTCTTGATATGGAAAGGTTTAAAGAGACCTTTAAAACTAGGTTTATTGGTTTCTAATTGGCACCAAGGAAACCTTTATTGAAATTTTTAAGAATCAAAAGGTCAAAGCGTATTCCACTCTGCATGTTTAAGTCTATGTTTGTAAACTCTTGGTTAGAAAGGATTCAAGATACCTTAAACTAGCGTATTATGGTTTCTAATTGGCCCAAGGAAAACTGTATTAATTTTTAAAGATCGAACAGGATCAAAGTAAGCATTCACATTTTGTATGTATATATGTCTATGTATATGAACATTAACTCTTGATAGAAGAAGTTCACAAGAATCTCGCTAAAACTAAGGTATATGGTTTCTAACTTGGCCAAAGGAAACCTTTAGATTGATTTTTAAGATCAAAAGGTCAAAGCGTATTCCACTCTGCATGAATAAGTCTATGTTGTAACTCTTGGTAGAAAGGTTCAAGTTACTTAAAATAGGTATATGGTTTTACTTGGCCCAGGAACTGTCATTAATTTTAAGATCGGACAAGATCAAAGAGCATTCATTTCGTATGTATAATATGTCTATGAAATAACTCGTGATAGAAAGAAGTCCAAGAATCTTTAAACTAGGTATATGGTTTCTTAATTGGCCCAAGGAACTTTATTGATTTTAAGATCAAAGGTCAATGCGGTATTCCATTATCATGCACTGAATAAGTTTATTTTGTAACTCTTAGGTAGAAAGGTTAAGATACTTTAAACTAGGTATATGGTTTCTAATTGGCCCAAGGAACTGTATTAATTTTAAGATCGAAAGATCAAGAGCATTCATTTGTATGATAATATGTCTATGAAATAACTTTGATAGAAGAGTCCAAGAATCTTTAAACTAGGTATATGGTTTCTAATTGGCCCAAGGAAACTTTATTGATTTTAAGATCAAAAGGTCAAACGTTTTCCATTCTGCATGTTGAAGTCTATGTTGTACACTCTTGGTAGAAAGGTTTTTAAAGATACTTATAACTAGGTATATGGTTTTTAAAATTGGGCCCAAGGAAACTTTATTGATTTTAAGGATCAAAAAGGTCAAAGCGTATTCCATCTGCATGTTTAAGTCTATGTGTTGTAACTCTTGGCTAGAAAGGTCTCAAGATACTGTAAACTAGGTATACTGGTTTCTAATTGGCCTCCAGGAACTTTATTGATTTTAAGGATACAAAAAGGTCAAAGCGTCATTCCATCTGGGGGGGGGGGGCCACCACACATGTTTTTAATGTCTATGTTGTAACTCATTGGTAGATAGGTTCAAGATACTTAAATATAGGTATATGGATTTCGTAATTGGCCCAAGGAGACTTCTTTATTGGATTTTAAGATCAAAAGGGTCAAAAGCGTATTCCATCTGCATGTTTAAGTCTATTGTTGTAACTCTTGGTAGAAAGGTTCAAGATACTTAAAAATTAGGTATATGGTTTCTACTTGGCCCAAGGATACGTGTTTTAATTGATTTTAAGATCATAAAAGGGTCAAAAAGCGTATTCATCTGCATGTTTTAAGTCTAAGTCTAGGGTGTAACCTCTTGGGTAGAAAAGGTTCAAGAGACTTTAAACTAGGTCTATGGTTTTCTAATTGGCCAAGGAAAACTGTTATTGATTTTTAAGATCAAAGGTCCAAAAGCGTATTCTCACTACTGTCATGTTTTAATGTACATATGTTGTCATAAACTCATGGTAGAAGGTTTCATAGGGGGGGGGGATTACTTTAAACTAGGTATATGGTTTATAATTGGCCCAAGGAACTTTAGTGTGATTCTTTAAGATCAATGGTTCAAAGAGTATTCACCAGTTGCATGTTTATGTCTATGTTGTACACTCTTGGTAGAAAGGTTACTAGATGCTTAAACTATGGTATATGGTTTCTAATATGGCCAATGGTAATTTATTGATATTATGATCATAAAGGTCAAAGCGTATTCCATCTAGCATGTTATTAAGTCTATGTTCGTAACTCTCTTGGTAGAAAGGTATTCAAGATACATTAAAACTAGGTATTATGGTTTCTAATTGGCCCAGAGGAACTTTATTGATTTTTACGATCATTAAAGGTCCTAGCGTATTCCCTCTGCATGTTTAAGTCTATGTTGTAAACTCTTGGTAGAAGGAAAGGGTTCAAGATACTTAAACTAGGTATATGCGTTTCTCAATTGGCCAAGGAAACTTTATTGATTTTTATGATTCAACAAAGGTCAAAGGCAAGTATTCCAATCTGCATGTTTTAAGTCTATGTTGTAAACTCTTCGGTAGAAAGGTTCAAGATACTTAAATATAGGTATATGGTTTCTAATTGGCCCAAAGGAAAACTTTATTGAATTTTAAGGATTCAACAAGGTCAAAGCGTATTCCATCTGAATGTTTTAGGTCTATGTTGTAACTTGGTAGATACGAGGGTTCACTAAGATACTTAAAACTTGGTTTATGGTTTATAATTGGCCCTAAGGATATATTTATTGTTTTTAGATCAAATAGGTCACAAGAGTATTCAAATATGCTCATGTTTAAGTCTCTATGTTGTTATACTCTTGGTTAGAAAGGTTCAAGATACTTAATTACTAGGTATATTGGTTTTAATTGGCGCCCAAGGAACTTTATTGATTTTAAGATCAAAAGGTCAAAGGGCGATATTCCTTCTGCAAGTTTAAGTCTATGTTGTAACTTCTTGGTAGAAAGGTTCAAGATACTTAAACTAAGGTATATGGTTTCTATATTGGCCCAAGGAACTTTATTGATTTGTAAGATCAAAAGGTCAAAGCGTTATTCAATCTGCATGTTTACGTCTATGTTTGTAACTCTTGGTTGAAATGGTTCAGATACTTAAACTAGGATATGGTTTCTATTGGCCCTAAGGAACTGTATTGATTTTAAGATCGAAAGATCAAAGAGTCATTACCATTTGTATGTTTCATTAATATGTCTATGAAATGTTAACTCATTGATAGAATGAGTCACAAGTAATCTGTAAAATAGGTTATATGGTATCTAATTTATCCCATATGGAAACTTTATGGATTATTTACGATGGTCTCTATTAGACAAGCCCTATAGACTGAAGCGATGAATAATTCTTCCTCGGTTTCTTATGATCCAGAGGATAGACGATTGACAAATTTTTACATGTAAGGAGGTCACAAGGTCAAATCCCGTACTGTACGATATACTCTTCAGACAAATAGGTCCTAGAAACTTCAAACTTGGTACATAGGTTTCCTCTTGGTCAAATGGGTCTCTATTGATATTTTGGTTCATAAAATTAAAAGACCGGTCACAATCATGTACTGCACATTCTGTTTGTGTAATTAACCCTTTTGTTCACATTGTTGCAGGTTCGTCGATATTACTAATTATATCGGTTTATACAAATAGTGCCACCTTCTATACTTACCTACAAAATGCCTCAACTATCATATTCTGCAGTTAATACACTTACAAACTAGTTCTTTTCGGAACGTTCATTTAAATACCCAAGCTTCTGATAGCAATCGTACGGCTTAATGTGTCATCCCATTATATTTTTTTTGTTGAAGATAAATTATCTTGTAAAATGTTATTTTTATTAATTTTCTGAGAAATTACCCCTATAGTATAGGTTTGTAACATTTAAAAGTTTACTCTGTTTTGAAGTTTTAATTTCCAAATAATTCGACCATAAAACGTATTTGATTTATTGATCCTGCTTTTGCGTTTAAAGAGTTTACTTATTGACGTTTAATTATATGTTATTAAAGAGCAATAATAAACTTTTTAAATTTAATTTTCACTGCTATATCTTTTGTAGTTTCAAATTGTTTTTTATATTATCCCTTTACTTCCACATAAAATATGGAACACAGGTATATTAATCAATCAGATTAACTAACGGCAAACTTCTACAATGTTTGGTACAATTAGCATATACTTGTTAGCGTACTATAATATATGCATTTAATATTAAATTTAAAGGTATAATTTAAATAAAACATCTTGACTCGGTTTTCGTTTACTCTTGTATATATTTCATAATCTTAGATATATTTAAACGACAAAACCCAAAAGTGTTTTCCTGAAAATTCCCAATAAAAATATATGAAAAATCTAAAAAGATTTGTTTAATATTGAAAATAATCTATAAATTTTATTATCGAGCGGCATCTCTCATAATTCTACACAAAATTCAGTACCAAAACATAAAAAGCGAAAAGTCTTTTAAGCTTTATCATTGTTCTTTAGCGAATAAAACCAAGATGGCCCGCCTAAATGGTTTTTACGTCCACTAAGCCATCTCATCTTCGTTTAATGACGAATACTTTACTAACAAATCTTTTATAAATTTGTAATTCAAGGGTTAATTGACAAATGATTGAAATTATAAAAATTGAAACATTTATTAATAAATCATACTCAATTGGTTACACCTTAAAAACTAATTAATAAAATTACTTTAAAAGTCTAAGTCCTTAAACAGAAAGTAATACTTTGAGGTAAGTTAGGTTTTCTAAGAAGACGATGATGAAGTATGTGCATTTCAAAGTATTGAAGATGATGGACGACAATGATTTTATTCCAGGTACAAAATATGAATACTTGATAATCGCTTTACTGATAGTCAAATTAAGTGCAATTTGGTTATATTTTAAATGTAAAAGGCTGCAAAAATCAGTACAAGATTTGAAAACTAAACAGGCTTTGTAAATTGTTTTTAAAACAAAATATATAATTAAGATATATATATACATTTTAAGATAAGTTCACTATGTTGATGTTTTACATAAGATAATCACTAATTTTTAAAGCTTCAAAATGTATACATCTGTATTAAAAAGTTATATTTAAAGTTTAGCTGAAATTTAAAATATTCAACACAAATTGTTTTAAATAATCTTCAAGTTTTGGTTATTGTGTAGTTGAATAATAACACTGTTTGCGTTATAATGAATTTTGTTCTTGTTTTTTCTATTTAAATAACAATGAAAATATAAATACATTTTATATAAGTCTTTATATAATTTATATCTAATTAATACTTTTTTGGCATTTTTATATACTTAATAAAATTAAAACATAGAAATTAAAAAGTGTAAGATACGTATTTTAATTTATAAAAGATTCACTTTATCATTAATATTTAATAACTTATGATATTTTTTTAAGTTTTAAAACATTTTAGCGTATCAGGACAACTCGGTGGTGAAAAATTGTCCCTAAAGGCCGCCTAATTCAAATACTATAGTCTATATGTAACACATTTAGGCACTTTTTTACTAAAAGATTATTTGGAAACTTGGTTTGAAGCAAGCGAGAAAATTCACTCCAGTTTGGGCTTCATTTATGTCACAACACGATTTGGTTCAAACACTGTCAAAAATTACATACTTGTCAGACCACTATAGGGTGTAATTTTGATAATTTTAAAGTGGGAAATTTGTAACTGGTGCCAAAATGTAATTAATCTCGATTGATTCCGGAACCAAGTTATATTACTCCAAACATTTTGGTTGGATTTCTGAGGAGAAGGTTTTCAAAACATTAAGTTATTGTTAATGTTGAATGACTTCTAATTTTTACGATGGAATTTCTTAAAAATTAGATATCTTTTCAAAAAACTGAAACATACCACCAATACTATCTTTATTTAATTTAATTGCTTATTAACTCACCAAATTACAGGGTTATCATTTATATTAGTATAACGACAATGATCAACTAAACCCCTATTTTGATTTTATTTAATTCTTTCATACAAGCACGTGTTTCAGATATTAAACCATCCATCAGTTTTAAATTTCGCTGCACATTTACTTAGGAAACTCGACCATAACTACACAAAATATTGAATAAGAAAAACATTTAAATTTTGGATGTCGAAATGAAAGGAGAAAAATTAAATTCACGAAAGGAAGAATTACATATCTACCATAAATATGTAAACAAATATCCTCACATACATTTTAAATAGCAATATCTAAAATAAAAAGACAAAACTCAATCTTTTGAAAAAAATTAAATTAATATTTATATACAAGAAAACTAATCCAAAAATTACAACTGTGTCGTACAAATTTAAACCATATGTTTAAAATGGTCCACATGTGTATATTTAGTTGTTTATTGTCTTAATTCATTTACTTAGAAGATCCATCTTTCCGTAGACTAGTGGATATGCTAGGTACACGGCTCTATAAACTGAGAAGGATCTACGGGTTCAAATCCGGGGAGGTCCATATAATCATGTCAATATTACAAACAACTAATAATTAAATAAAACCAGTTGCACTTCGATAGCCGGCATAGCTGAAGGCTGAGGCTTAAATGAAGTTTAAAAAAGTTCCTTCCTCCCGTAGACTAATTGGTTATAGTCACCGGCTGCTCTAACTTGGAGAGATTTAATGGGTTTCAAAATTCCAGGACGGAGGTCCAATTCCATACAGGGAATAGCAGCAAACAGTGAATGATTAAAACAAGCCAGCCATAGACCGGTGAGCTGGAGGGTTTAAAGAGATTGAGATAAAACATTTATTTAAGGAGGCCGAAACACGTGTTCTGGACATAAGTATTAAAAAATATTTGCTTTTAGATTGGAAATTATTCCAATTGGATTCTAATCGATAACAAAATAAATTTTCAAATGACCGACAGATTCCAAAACTTATTATTTCAAGTAAAGATACGTCATAGTAATCTGGTATATTTAACAACAAGTTCGAATAATCCAGATTATCGGTATTTCCAAGTTCGACTGTCCGGTACATCGGATATCGACCAATACGGAACCGATATACTGCTCCAACTTTCTTCGCCCACTCTTGGGCTTGGAACTATTTACAAACAGTGATCCCACTCCTCGACCGATGCAATTCTGGCACACGACGTAGCTGCACCTTGTGGAAACCTTGCAGTGGCAGCTGGTCTGTGGTCGGCGTGCTGTTTCGGCACTGATTGTTTATACCCTCGTCCACCAGCACAGGGAGGAGCAGCTGTCAGGACTCACCCGACCTGGTCCTGTTGCACTGCGCGAACCCACGGTGCCGTCGACATCCTTTCCGCGGCATTGCTCTCGCAGGAAGAAGTTCAGGGGGACTTCTGGCTCAGTAGAGCGAGCTCTTGTGGACAGGGATCCACTTCTTCTCTTCTTCTGCCGCTTCCAGCCCTTCCATGTACGGGGGGGGGCGGAGTAGCCTCCTTACGGCTCTGGTGGGATGACCAGTGGGGGGGAGGGCCGTTGCCCATGTTCGACTGCGTCACCACCATAGATGGCGGTCCGGAAAACGGTTCCTTACAGCAGACTCCCGATCCACCCGGAAATCCGGAGCGGACTTCCAGGCAGGTCTTTAGCTCGCAAGCTTCCGGACATCCCGTGGCACTTGCTAAGCGTGTCTGCATTCCAGGTTCGCCAACCGCCGGTGCAACGAATACAACAGGTCAAGTATCTAGTAAGTCTATGTGAGCTTTAGAGTGATCAGTGTTGACATATGCTAGTCGTCAACAGTTTTACTGTGTTTTCTTTTATTCTATCTCTTTGAAGTGACCAAGAAGCCTAGCTGAAGTATCACGTAAATAGATTATCTAGATCGCTCGATCTCTACTGGTAAAGACGTGCCGTTTGTATGCCGCACAAGACCAACGCGACGCATTCCCCACACCCACAAACACAGTATAAATTACTGCAAGACCTAAGTCCTGCTAAGTCAAGACCTTTGCGCTGACTAAGAACATGTAGTTGAGTGAGCACAAGCAGCTGATTATAATCGTCAGGATCCGCAGTAAAGTCAGTATAGGTGATTAGAAAGAGTATACTACCAGTCTAAATAGAACAGCAGCAGACACACCCACCACCCCCAACACCACCTCCTATCGACATATATCCCACGAGGAAGTAATATGATGTATAAAGAGGACAATAGCAGCTGAGGGTCCCAAATCGCTGTCTGCGAATAGCGTATTCAGCCCGCACATCAATAGTGTCCTCTCCATGTCGTCCGCCTGGTGAAAGTAAGGGGTGGAGGCCTAGGCTACCTGATACGCGTGCTGAGCCAAAGCAGGCACACCGCGCGCTCTGTTGAAGAGAGCTAGTTAAGAACACTCTGTGACTGGTGTAGTAGGCGAAGACGGCAGCTCAACCCCACTCCAACTCATAAATCCAGCTCTCAATCCTCCCACAGTTAGACTCGACCTATCGAATTGCCCCATTATGTGTCTACTTATACACTCGTGGAGTTCATGTCAATGTGACATCTACACTAGATGTAATACTCTCACAGAAAGCCTCCAGAATGCTCAAAACCAGCTCAGATCAAGTGATCCCTGCTGGGTTATAGCGACATTGTAACCGCACCTAGTACATAGTGTGAATAAACTCACTCATTTACTATCTCTGATCTCCACGCTGTGTAACCGACGTTACTCGCTGCGATACATGAGTTTTCGAACAAACTACTATGGGTTACTTACAGAAATACGTATTAGATATTGTAAGTTGAAACACGTATAGTTCCGTACGCCTAGTAAAGTTATAGGAATACTAGATCAACTGTTAAAGCCAGACTCCCTATGTCAGTATTTGTAATATCGCTTAGCGAGTAGATTTCCCCTAATCTAAACACACAGTTTTGCTTACAGTACTGTGATGGAATTAATAGGTATGTGAAAAGTAATCTGCACGATAAGATATCACTCATCGCGCGCACTTGCAGTCTATGACATGTGTTGACTCTGAGCGTCGATTCGCTTTAGTATTTCTCAGATAAGCTGGCGTTACTACACCAGAGACCTAATCAATTTAATCAATAACTTGTGGATATACATTAATTTTATTCTCTTCCTCATAGGAAGTTACGTTATACTCTCGCTTTTTAAATGTAATTAATATTTAAGAATTGATGTATCCGCTCCGTCCATCCATAAATGTGTGAACTCTGATATTGCTCTCTGTGGTATGAAATAGAGTAGTTGTTCGCTCCTGAATGCGCCAATATGTAGCAGGTGTCATATGAAACGCGATGTGCGCCTTAGCCCCTCGAAACGTCTCGGACGAAGTAATCAGCTGCACACATAGTCCGCCTCTCCCATCGATCCCTGAGACTCCCCCCCCCCGCGACCTACCAATGGGCTACATATCTGACATTGGGTATGTTCGTTCATTCGGCGACTATTAGACAATACTTAATATTGATATTGTTTATAGATTCGCGCGCGCGCGCTCTGTGATCTGTGACTCAAGTATGCGCTCTTCATAATTTTGGTCGCTAGAGGTTTAATTGGCTGTAAAGATATTCTTTTTTATACAGTTATATAAGTGAGCGATTTTTGTACGTTGATGAAAAAATCGTAGATAGTAGCTCCTCATTTGCAGAGTGAGTAAGAGATAATTGCATAAAATTATCTAATCATAGTTTAAGACATAATGTTAAATTAGCTCTCTTTTAAACTCTCAGCTACTAATTAGTTATATAATACTCATGATTAGTTTTTGTAGTGTTATAAAGAGCTAATACATTATATTACTCACATAGTTATCTCAGAATATCACACTGACACCGGGGTTGTCCGTGAGTGAATTTCACATTAGAGAAAACTAAAACCTACACGTACACTAACATCCCCCGCCGCCACTAACATACTCCTCCCCTCGCGCCCCCCCCCCCGCCGCCCCGCACTGCGTGCACCGCCGGCTCCGGCCGCTCCCACTACCTTGCTCTGCCTCCTCTCACATCCCAGCAATATATCTCCTTTCCCAGCCACTAGTTGGCGGCTATTACGATCGCACAAATTATACAATACAATATAATGTATTTGTCAGCCTTCAAGTGTCATGTTATTTCAGATAATTCAGATATCAGTAAGGGATATGGGAGTACTTTTAGGACTATTAAAGTAATCAGTACTGTAACAAAGATCACAAATATATGTTATCTTGTAAACCATCATTTAAAAAAGTACATAAATCACTTAAGTGGTAATCAGTATTTTTTGGTTCCTCAGTTAAAACCGTTACAGATTTCTGGGCAGGGGAAAGAAAAGGAAATGATAATCGTTACTAGTTGAAGTACTGATTACTGAAATACGACTCACCTCTACGCGCCCAGTATCGCCTGATAAGGTGCGGTACAAACCCTTTTACTCTTGGACTTCCATAAATTAGAGACTTTAAATCCACGAGCCTGTAATGGGTTTAGGGGAATGTTGAGGACTTATCCTCCGATACAAATGTGTTTTTGTTCAAAACAACATTCTTCAAAAATCATAAACCCGACCGTAAACCAAACATCTTTGCTACGTACTTTACGGTGAAATTGAATTGTGGATGATTTGAGAGCTAGTTTTATTAGTTGGGGCTGTTACTTCTGTATAAAGGCGTTTATTTAGCAGAAAATGAATGTATAAAGGAGAAAAACCTCTTGGTATCAGTACCACATAACAGACAAATTCTTATTTTTAGGTTAGCATCATTGGGGAACTTTGCCCTGAGCGTCCACTCGTTGTGGTCTTTCTAGACACAAACGATCACGTATTTTCTTTGTTTTTCCACTAGATCGCAGTTTTGTGCCCTCGTGCATCTTTTATAAGCAAGTTATTAGGTTTGCACAATGGAACAACAATTTTAGGTGTTATGTTTTTTTTTTTATTGTTTGTATTTTGGCCAAATGCTCAATTTGTTCGTCACTTTAATTTTATGGGTTTACATTTTATGTATTGTGTTCTATCAATGTTTGGGTAGTGTTCTAACAGTTGATAGTTGTTGGTATGAGTTTTGAGTTCTCCTGGCTACCTCAATGAAACAAGATCAATTTGTGTACTTCAGAAGTCAGAGATATAAAAGTAGGCTAGTATTACTTGAGATATGAAAGATTACTCTCAAACGGACTGACACACTAGTGTGAAGTTATAAAATAGCAATAATGAAATGGTAATTGTATGTAATGTAAATAGTTTATTTTTTTTAATTATCATTTTAATAACAACAATTGTTGAAATGTTACAGTTTTACAGTTTTATTTCAATTTCCCAGACAAGATATAATTTAGGAAGCTTGTCATAAATTCTATTAAATAAAAATAGTTTGGGAAAACATAAGTGAATTTTTTTATTTGTTTTATTATGCTTTACAATTTACCGTGAATCCAATTAAAAAATTTGTGTTAAATGTAAAAAATTCATTGTGCTGTTTTGAATACAAATATTATTGAAACAGAGTAAACAAAAAGTAATTAAAAATATTGGACGTATTGAAATTTATTTTTTTGCTTTTATTCACTAAACAAATTTGGTACATATATATAAAAAAAAAAAATTTGAAGGAAAGCAATACAAACACTATTTGTAGAGCAACCACAAAATAGACTATAATTGTCCTGAAAAATTTACTTAAATTTATCATGTTTATCCAAAACTCAATTCCTATTAATATTTTAGTACATTCATGCAGTTTTGCCAATAATCAATTTAAAAACCATTCAGTCCTAGAGAGCAAGGTTAATTGCTTCCTTCACAAAAGGGGAAAGGGTTACTTTGGACTTTTAGTCCGATGTACATCTTACATTACACTTTGTACTCAGTGATACATCTTGAGCTCGTTGCTGTCAGTAAGGCACGAATTCATTATGTAAAATCCCCCCAATTGGATGTGACAAGAGTCATTAACTACCTTTGAAAAAACTATTTCTTGAGTCCAGTAAAACATTTACTAAGTTTTAACTTTCACAACTTGAGCCAAAAGAACAAGAAGATTATTAAACCATCTAAAAACAGGACACTATTATTGTAAAATGTTTTCAAACCTCCAGGGTTATAATTTCTAAAGAGTTAAACCCTTTTTTGTGTGGTCGTGATTTGTGGGAATTGTACGTCTACTAATAAAGGACCTTTAACGTGATATACTACTAAGGTAAACTGATGCTCTATTTTAACGATTTCCTACTGATCTCCTTGGGGGCCCAACCCCCCTAATATGACGAAAAAATGGTTGTTACTTCAAAAAAGTAGATTTTATAGGTGCTAGTAATGGGAGTACCAGGTATTGTTCAATACTGTAATCGTTCGGGAAAATTATCGTAAGCCCTTTGGGGCGGGACTTTCTTAATCTCCCTGATATACATGTTTGCGTAAGAAAATGTTTTTATAGGGGGGGAAAATATTGGCATATAATAACGGTTTTATGTTTAATTGCCATATGACAGCTTAGTAGAGGTCATCATAGGATAGTCAGATTCACGGGTTTTGGGTTGGATTAACTTTTTTTCAACAGCCTTTTTGAAACAATTTTCACTGATGATAACGTAAATTTTGTTGACCACTACTCGTAGACATTATAAGGTGTACGAAGGAGAAACTAACAAAAGTCTGGGACTGTAATATTTTCCTGTACAAATATTGGAGAACGGCCCTCGGACTATGACGATATTTTAACGGAATTATGACTTAATTAATACACTGTAAAGAAAAAGAATAGTTTAAAATAAAATATTTAACTCAACAATTATGTGTTAATTATATAAAGAAACACATATCTCCCTTCGGTCATTTTCATTACATACTGCATGATTAAGTTTAGTTTCCCTCACGTTCAGGGACAACTTTTATGCAGGACAAGATTACAAGATATACAAAAATATTGCTTTAAAAATCTACATAATCTACGTCGATATTGCCATATTTTTTACGATTGACAAGCTTTCTTAAAGGATTGTGATTGAAAATTGGTAACAACCCGATTGGATTAGCGCGTCTAGCTGAGCGAATTATTTTCGGGGGATGGGGGGGGGAGTTTACGGGAGGTTAAGGGGAAGGTAAAATAAATTATTTGCTGAAAAAGAATGAGGTGAAATAAATAGGCCCACCCTTTCTATGATTGATTTTAACTTTGATTCAGTACGTTAAAAATTATAATTTACCCACCAGTAATTTACAGTGACTATATTTTTTTTATTTTTTTTAAAATCAAGTTAATATTGGTCTATTTGTGTAGCCTATTTTATAGTACCTAAAGTAATTATTGAATTTTTAAAGCCGCGCTACAAAATTTTATACAAAAATAAAACATTCAGAATTTTTTAACCAAAATTAGTCAAGCGTAGATTTTAGTAAAAACTGTAAACTTCTGCCGGATTTTTTTTGTTTTATCTTTTTTTTTTTTTCTTTTTTTTTTTTTTTTACATTTTTAATAAGTTAGAGATGAATAGTTACAGTCAGCAAACTAAATAATTAGCAAAGTAACAATGCTAAAATAACTAAAGGGTAGCTAATGGCAAATAGGTCCCGTCTTTTTTAATCACTGCTCAAATGAGTGCCTTTACCTAATAGGATCATTACGGTGTGAAGCCGTGTGGGAATGCAGGACTACTTCCAATAGCAACGCATTCGCTTCGATATGTATAGCAGACATTTTAATATTGAAAAAAATACACATATTTTATACCATTTATGTACTTTTAATTTAGGCCACCATTTTTTTTTAGTTCATTGCATCGATTTGTGGGCCAAACTTTGTGATAAATTTGCCAAGTAAAACGTTTATAAGAGTTATGCACTCATTCGAGAGGGGCGTTTACTTACCAACAGTCTTATATTGCTTTATTCCATGCTTAGATTACATTAAGGTCTAACACATTTTAAATACTGCATTTATTTTCGAATTGCTCTTCTTCAACGAATTCCCTCAACATTAGCGTTGTACATTCACGTAGCAGATGACTATTTCTAGTCAGTTGCGTGAGCCATCATTAAAAGGGTGGATGTATAACTAGATAGGAAACTAACTGGTTACTAATTGGACCTTAAACCAATACAGTATATAAAATGCGAATGTATGAGTTTCGTTTTGTACGTGTATCTATTTGAAGCCACAGATTCGTACTGAAATTTTAAATGTCGCCCATTCTTAGGGTCCTCTTGTTTAAAACCTTGCAGGGCCACAATCCTTATTTCGTATATCCTTTCTAGCTGGTCTTTTTAAAATTTCGAAAATTGTTGATTCTCTAAAGTTACATTTTTGAAACACCCAGCTAAAAGCAACATCAAGTTCTCACACATGGCGTAAGCTCTCGGGAACCCTAATACCGAAAAATGTGCTGCATGCTGGATGCGGTCTATGCTAGGATGACAGGCACAGGTCATGAAAATGTACGCACGGATCTGAAATAAAACAATGTTTTATTGGAGGCACCAAGCTTAGGGATATAAAGTTTCTCTTTACCCATTATAACATCAGGAAAATTGTCAGGGCTAATGAAAAATTAATCATAGCCGCATTTTAGTTACCACAACAAATAACAGGGGCAATGGCAATCTTTACTTTTAAGAACTTGCACAATAAAAAATTCCCTATTATATCTATGAGGACCTTATTATCAAAACCTTATGTCCTATCGCATATTGTTCGACCATTCACAGTTGCCTTAGGGCGTTGTGGACTCTGTTACGAGTGTAACGAGTTCACGATTCTCGGGGAGGTTTCACGATAAATAATTTGTTGGTGGGTATAATCATACGATTTGTCCTAACAAGCGTTCCATGGTGTTCTTCCGGAATGCTATTGGCGCTAGAATTCGACCATTATCAATAATATAAGGTAAGATAATATCCTCTGAAAATAATGGAGGGAAAGGAAGTAACTTCGCGACAATGAAGATATTAAACCCAAAAATATGGTATTTGAGTTTATAGTGATATTCCGCTAGTTAATTAATTCTGGCCCAGTGTTAGTTGTTAGTATAGCTTCAATCATAGCACTCGATTACGAAAGGGTGGGTGCATTGGGGGGCGCAGGGGAGGATCAGGTTCCTCATTCCAATGCACCTGTTGTCAATATCAATTTATGGGAAAATGTGCTCTCCACTGTCGAAGCTGAAAATATTTCCAGACTTTATTTGCGTTTTAGCACAATGTTTCCGACAGGTTGCGTGCGTGATGAAGCGGCGAAAACTATGTGAACGCGGATTGTCTTTAGTAACCCAAACGGTTGCTTGGACAGCCATTCGGATTCGGCGTTTGCCAGTATTTGGGCCCTGAAAGAGATGTTAGTTGCTGACCCCTACAAAACCCGATTCTTAGCTACGGCACTGCACCATGGTGACTTATCTGGAAGGTCACTTGCTGAACATAAACCCCAAATTCCCAATTTGGGCCTACAGGAACGTAAGTTTGTTGATCCGTCACTGAATAAAGGAAAAATCTGGGAAAAATGACCTAGGTGTTGTGTGTAAATTTCAAAATGTATACGTATAAAATTTACTTAGTTATGTTCTAAAATGTCACACATTTTATACAGAATGAGAATAAATGTTTTAGCGATGATTGGGGGAATCAAAATAACCCCGTTTATATTATTAAAAATTTAAAAAATTATTTGCCAAGATTTATAAAAAAAAAACTCTCCCCCTACGCTCTAACCTAAATATCAAAAAAGCTGAATTGAATTAAAATTTAATTATTTTTTGGGAAAAAATACTCACTATTAAGTTTTAGAATACTTTAATCACCCAAAATGAAAAAATTTCTTTTTAAAAAAAAAAAAAACCGTTTTTGATATTAGAGATTTTTTTTTAAAATTACAATTTTTTAAGTTTAGGGAAACAAAATTAAATTATTTTTAATTGAAAACCCAATAAGAAAATACTGTGCAGATTTTAATTTCTTTAAGAAACGCAAAGGGTGTATCCTAATTATTCAGACGTTTTTTATTTATTTAAAATGTAATTCAAAACATAAAAAGGGAAAAAATTGCATTCAATTAATTAAAATATGAGTTTATAAAAGGGGGAAAAATTTTTGCTCAAAAAAATTCATCAGAGACCCCTTTTCAGTTTAAAGTGAAAAAAAGTCTTTCCCAAATTTAAACGTTTCTTTCATTGATATTATATTTGAGGGGCCCATCTGTGAGCAACGATTGAAACTGTGGCACTCCCCCTCGGGGGAAAGATACGCCCAATACACTGCTTTTTTGCTGTTTCGTATAAAAGCGCTCTCGCTGTACTTTTTAAAAGCAGGGTTACGGGTATTTCAACATAAAAATTTTATTGTAAAATTATTCGTTTTGTGTTTTTTAATTTTTATTTAAAAAATTTTTTAATAACTAATTTCAAAACCCCGAGAATACCTTTTATACATTTATTTCCAAAATACCCGTTTAAAATTTAAAGGGAAAAAGATTGAATTACGTTGTATTTTAAATTTATTCCAATACGTTTGGACCCAAAAAATGTTGATTTGTTTTGCCAGTTTTATTTATTTCACCCTTTTTGGTTAATTTAAAAATTGTTTTTATACATTGATTTTTTTAAGTAAATTTTAAACGGGAGAAAAAATATAAAATTAAAGGGTAAGTTTTCAGTGTACCCCTTTGAATTTAGTGTCTTTTTTTCAAAAGGGTTTTTTTAAATATTTAATTAATACTGAAAATCAATTATATTTTGGTTGGGGAAAAAAAAAATAAAAAAACGTTAAATTAAACCCATTAACGTAATTTAAATTTGCATTAACAAAGGAAAAATAAATAATATTTTTTAAAAAATTACCCTTTTAAACCAAAAAAGCCAAATTTTTAGGGGCGGCCCCTGGGGGTGATATAAAAGGGAAAAAAGTACGAAAAAAAAAAATTTTTGATTTATCCTAATTTATAAATTAACAATAACTCAATTTAAATTTAAAATTTTAAAACAATGAATGGATGTTAAAAAATGATGTAAAACAAAGTTTTAAAACCGGGTTTTCAAAATTTATTAAAAAAAAAACCCCTTAACATTTTTCTATCGTTCTTTTTAAAGGGATATTCCCCGGATTTTTTAGAAATTTTCTTTAGAAATTTTTAAATATTTTTTATACCCATTAAATAAACCCTTTTAAAAAAAAAACTTGATTTGTCATAATTTTTAAGCTTTTTATTTCATTCCGCAAAAGTAAGCCAAGGTCTTTTATTATAAATATGATAGGATTGTTTTAAAAAAAAATTTTAATGCAAAATTTTTAACAGGGCCGATTGAAAACGGGAAGGGATTTATTTCTTGTTCCCTTTAAAATTAAATTCGAAGTTTTTCTAAAATTGCATTTGGGAAACATTTGATTTTTATTACACAATAACGAAAAATTTGGAAAATGCCCGGGCCAAAAAAAAATTAGAAATTCTAATTTTCTAAAAAACTATTTGCGGAAAAGACTTTTTTTTAACCAAAAAATTTTTGAATTTTTAAAACAACATTTCGGGTTTTTGGGATACTTTTTTATTTCAAAATTGCGAGTTGAAGAACTTTTACAGGTTTTAAAATTAAAAAGCCCCAATTTAAAAAATACATTTTTGAACATTTTATCTGTTTTCGTCATTCAGAAAAAGGCCCGGGAAAAAATTGAACGTTTTTTTTTTTTTTTAGTTTTTTTAAAAGAAAATTTTAAAATTTTTAAATGGGTTTTTTTAAAACCCTTTTCCCCCAAAAAATTAAAATTTGGGGTTTTGAATGGTTTGTCCCACAGAATTTTTTTGTATGGGAGGCCTTTGTGACTTTGGTAATACAAAAAAGTCGTGTAGAAAGTGACAGCTGATTCTTTATTGGGGCTGTCGTCTTTCGCTTGAACCCTTAGTTTATTCAATGGCAGTCGTGCAGTTTAATTAAATATGTATTTTAATTGAAAAGAAAGGAATTTTGTATTGTTTTATATCTGAAATTTACTAAATGAATAACACCAAGACGGAAAATTCAAAACAGGTAATGTGTTTAACGATATCCAATTCTTTTAAAAAAAAAAAACGGCTGTCGTAAAACAAGTTTAGAAAAAATTTTAAGTATCGTATGAATACAAATACATAAAGGACAGAAGAAGAATATGCGACACACAACTGTATTGTAATCATAATATAGAACATTCCACAGTAGATTTTGTGTAGACAGAGGGTTAGCATTGTCCTTATGCGAAATATTATTGATATTGATATTGATTTAGGTCCATGTCACCTTTGCTTAATGCACGCTGTTACAGACGACTCTGGAATCTGGAGTTTTGTTCGGTTTCAAAAACAAAAGTCTCCTAAACAGTTTCGACATCAGAGGGACACATAGGTACTACTAATTATAGTTTAGGTTAATTTAGGTTGGAGAGGTATTCTCATTGTCTCATCAGGTGATAATTGAGTCCTTTACGTTGTTTTTAGTACATCATATCTATAGCACGGTGGGAGCAACCGAGTTTTCAAACACATGTTCGTAGTGTGTGTGTATGTTGATTCAGTGTGAACTTTGAGCTTTCTCCAGAACTAAGAGGAAAACTGACTAAGAGGAAGGTGACTGGTTGTTAAACAGTCATTATAAATTTTCATTTTATTGATGGGCTCGTTTTGTAAGAACCTTTTAATCCAAAAATGGATGAATGCAGTAAAGTTCGTGCATTTAATTTCTTTAGAAAATAAAACATTTAGTATCCGACACAGGAATGTATTTAATTTTAATTTGAAAACCAAGGTAGCTGTAGCCCGTACACGGAACAAAACAGCTATGGAGGATTCTGGAATTTTATGCTGGTGGCAATCGTAATCAGGGGTAGTTAATTTTAATTACAGCCTTGCATAATTTAATATGTCTCCAGTCAGCACATAATCGCACACTAATTAACATTATAAGGTAAAAGGTAACGGGAGGTCAAACGAGTTCTTCACGCATTGTTTTATGATGCTAAAATGATGCAAGATGGCCAGTACTCTTTAAAACAGAAAATGTTACCGCCCCAAGGATTCTGTTTTAAAAATTTGTACAGTTGTCAACTTATGTGAAATATTGCGGATTACCACTTTCACTGGCGCTCCTAATTTTGACAACTTTCTTACACTGCCGCTCGTTTGATGATTTTAATAACAATTAAATATAATGTTTTAACTAATTTTGAGAAAAACTATGGGGACTAACATTTTAAGCTGAGTTCTTACTTGTCTACACAAATACTCATTTATAAAATATTTTCAAACAGGAAAGTCTTGTTTTAAAAATTAAAAACATAATGTTTTTGTAAAAAATAAAAAAGTTGACGAAAAAACATCACCATGTACTAGTCTATAAATAAATAGTATTACTTCTCATTATTATTTTGTTGTAATCAGTATTTTAATTAACGTTACTGTTCACTTAAAGCTACAAATATTTACAATTTTAAATCCACTTTATGTATAAATTGTTTTTGTGGGGCTTAACCCACTTGTTCCAGTGCAGATTATCAAAAGCTGAAAATCAAAAAAAAACTGTAAATTTCCGTAATAAACCAAAAAAAGTAAGGAATTAATGTTTTAATAATATTATGCTGGGTATTAGTTTTTTTTAGTAAGAAATGTCGGACAAGTCCGTCGGATTTAGAAAAATCAGGTCATTACTGTGTCATCTTGGGGAATGAAATATCACTTTCACTGTCACCTTGAAAAATCTGAGTCATCTTCTATGCACTTGGATTGTCTTCAATACCGTCACGATTTGTTGTGTGTTTAAAAAAAACGATAACATTGCAGACGACGAGATTAGCCAGAACGGACAGCAACTGCCGCCGCGCCACGACGCATAACTTCGGGACATTTGCCACTTTAAGTGAAATCAAGAAAACAGTAACCACTACGTTTTCGAGGATCTGCAATTGATCTCTTTTCAGGTACAGAATAACTAATACATAATTCAAATAGTGTTAAAATAAACCAATCTTACTAAAGCGTTGTGGCACGCTTTTGGCACGTTCGGGCAAAATGTCGGAAAAATCTGTTTCTTCACAAATCTTCCAATCGTCGAAAGATAACCTTCAACAAAGGACGATAAACTACGTTAACAAACCACTTTTTTTGGTTATTCTAGATGACTGCCAACAACCATTCCATAGATCATAATCCATTAGGAGTAAGAAATAAAAAAAATGGGAGAATAGGCGAATGACTATCAATGCCGAAGACTAAATTCGTATAAATGCTATCTTTATATATATAAGAAGATTTTTTTCATTTCTCCGTCAAAAGACGTTTCGGCGAGTGACGTATGTGGTTAGACATGTAAAGTACGTACATTTTTGCAATTTTCAAATGTTTTGCTTTTCTCCGCTGTCGAGTAGGGGCTGGAGAGCGATGACAGTTAGGTCGGGGCTGTGTCACTTGGGACTCTAAACACTTTCCCGGTCTCACGGCAACTAGCAAGGTCTAGGCGTATTTACGTCAAGTGAAGTGGTACACTTTTTAGGTCTGCAGTACACATCTGTCCGGCACGGCCAAGCGGGGTGCGGGGTCTCTGCTTGGCAGCAACACAGCCCACTGGTAACACACTCTTCTAGACCGACCCAAAAATGGGTTTGGTAATATCCCCCCCCATGTGGGGGGGGGGGGGTGGGGGGGGGTGGGGGACACAGACGGGAATTATAAAATCGATTTGTTGCGTTTCTTTGTTTGTTTTCTGACAATGAAGGTTCGTCGATAGGGAACAGGAATTTTTTCACCGAGACATTTGCCATCAAAAAAATCAGTTAACACTACGTTTCGAGGTCTGCAATATGACCTCTTCTTCAGGTAAATATAACTAACCTAAACTATAGTTCCAACCATGACGCAAGAGATCAGATTGCAGATCTCGAAAACGTGAGTTACTGATTTTTTTGATGGCAAATGTCCGGCAAAATGGATAGTTGTGAAGTAAAAGACGATCAATAAAACACATCAACCTTACGCCTGTATGTGCATTTATCTTGCATAAAAATTGTGTTAGATAATTATTTACGTAATCAACTAGGTCCACATTTGTAAAAATCGGCATTATTTTTTGAGGACAAATTAGAATTAAAATACTCGGATGTATTTGTTTTGACGATGGAGGATGTGTAAAGGAAAACAGACTTTATGTGATAATTGGGCCATCGTTAATTGACACAAAAAATCAGTTACACTACGTTTCGAGGACGGCTATCTGATCCCTTCTTCAGGTAAATAAACTAATCTACTACATAATTACAAAAACTGAAGAAGAGATCGGATTGCGGATTCGAAATGTAGTGTTTCTGATTTTTTGTATCACTGAACGATGGAAAATGTCGGAAAAAATCGAGTTATTGTTATTTAAAAGGACGATCAACACCAAATTCAACCCTTAAGCCTGTCATGTTCCAAATCTTCTGTGAACGCTTGAAATATTTTTAAAGTAATAACTAGGTCCATATTTTTGGAGATCGCTGTATTTTCTTGAGAAAGATCGGGAAAC
>NW_025781508.1:0-42211 GCF_021130785.1 Homalodisca vitripennis | reverse complement strand
ATGAGAACATGTTGATAATTTGAAACATATTTGGCAAAAACAGTTTTTTTTAGCACAGCAAGTGAAATACACATGAATGAAACTTATAAACCACATTGATTTATTACTCTCTTATGTACCCACAAAGCACTTTCTCCCATTTAATCATTGCTCTATCTTTTTTTGTTTCCTAAGTACCCTTCAGTATGTGTATACAATTTAGTATACAATGTATAGCCAGTTAAAGTTTGGCGCAGGTGCTGTGCGCAGCGTTGCCCAACCCAGCGGCTGCGGCAAGAAACTTGTCCCTACTCCGCATCGTGACTAACCGCTGTTATGCTCCCCCTGACCCGGCCTTTGGCATCTACTACCTACGCCGCTGCGAGTGTATATTCAGCTTGCTGCCTTCAGTTTCTTCGCTAGCATATTCTATTCTGCTTGCCCGTGCCTCGCGGCTTGCAGAACTGGTTCTACGGTGCCGAGCGTCGCATTCAAAACTAAAACTGTATTTCAATTTCTGTATATAGGACTAGTTCTAAAAAGAAGGATGGTCTGTTTGACGCGTGGTATGTCAACAAACGTATGCAAATAAAATATGTGATGTGAGGAAATGTTTACTAACTCTAGAGAAATCTTGACAGTGACACAGAAGAAAACTTGATAGTTTACAAGCATTTGGTGTTAGATTTAAAAAAAAACTAGAAGGCAAACAAATCCTCATATCAATGTTTTCTTCTTGACTTTGAGTCGGGACATACTTCAATTTACTCAAGTTTTTTTGTGACACCAAAGCTTTGACTACCAACAAAAAACATTTGAGGACGTTTATTGAAAAATTTTAAAGTGTGAAATCATTTTAACTCTTGAAAACCAGACTGGGAGGGTGAGAAACAACGAAGACACTCTGACCTAAATGCATCTATTACAGCGAATTAGGACATTGTCCGAGAGAAGAATAAAGACGTTTTACTACATTAAGGAGAATAATGTTGCTCTCTTCCTAGCTTAATAAAAGTTAGGGATGATTTTAAAAAAATGGTCTGATGAATGTTTTATCTTAAAAATAACGTTGTTAATGAGAAGGTATCTAATCATAGGCTAAGTTAAGTTACAGATTTAGAAATATAGTGATAAGCACAGAGAAACTAGAGTTATCAAATCGTGTAAATGAATTGAAAGTCGTCAAATTAAGGCGGTAGAAGAAAAATCTTGGCTCAATAATAGATGGGTTGATGACAAAATTCTATGATTCTTACTTTGAAACGTTTAATTAGTAAGGATAAGTAAAAATTTACAAGTAAGGTTAATTTTCAATTGGCCCCCGTACTGTATCTGCAAATGGTAAAGCATGGGTAGGTGATACTGATGTTTAAATGTTCTTTTAGGATTAACTTAGAGATTGGTTTTAAGTCTGACTTATGCGTTTCTTATGCATGCAGCGCAATCGTAGTGTAGCGGCACTAAAGGCGGATAACTGGCTCTCACTGGAGTTTATTGTTTGGGTTGATGTTTGTGGGCAGTCAGTATACCACCTTGATTCAATTAAAGTGTTGCTACATATGGAGGCTGCTAAGCTAGTAAACCTAGTAGAACCTTGGGATTTCACGAAGGAAGAAGCCTCGTAGTCTGAGATTGAGTTGTGCTCAATCAAAATAACAGCTAACGAATGTGGTCTAACAGTGTGCTGGTTAATGCTAAATTCTATAAAAGAGGGTGTTTTGCAATATTCATAAAAATGGACTTAACTTTTTTGTGATTGGTATTCAACTGTTTAAGGTACGGGAATCAAAGCACTGTGTTCTGTAAGACGAGCATGCTGTCTTGACTATTGACCTGACACAACTGTAGGAGATCCGATATTGATTTGGCAGCGCCACTTGTATGCAACTGTTGCCATTAAGATGGCCTCTAAATTTCTGATTACCAATGTAGATTTAATCAAGACCGAGGGATGTCCTCTAATGAATGGAAAAACTGTAAAATTTCAAGTAAAAAACAACGTTTAGTTTTAAAGGTCGAATAAAACTGTAAATTCTGTTGACAGATGGTCGTGCTACTGTGAAATGTATAATAAATCGTTTTGAGTCCCTTGCTGAGGGGGTATAATAGTGTTAAATTACACAACAGTATTGCAATGGCCCACATCAGGGAAAATGGTATCAGAAGTCAATAAAACAAAACCTAAATTGTCAGTTAAGTTAACTATATTTGAATAGTAACGTTTAAAGAGAGGGTAAAGAACAGCCTTTGCTCGTGTGAAATGTTTCCTTGCCTTTTGTAAGAGAAAAGGTTTCTAGGTGGCAAAGTCAGTGCTGTGATTCGTAGAAGAGGAGATTAAAATTTAACACATCAGGAAAAAGACCATGTCCCAATGTTTTTGCTGATCGGTGATTCTCTTTACGTTATTCGGGGAAAAAATGTGAAGAGAGAGGGGCTATTGTGGATATAAATCCAGGGGCTAGAATATCTCACATTAGAGATAAGATCAGTAAGTATAAATCAGCAACAACCTGAGATAATATACATTTTTGTTGGAACTAATAACCTAGTTCGCGGATACAAACGTGGCCCTGGCTACAATGGGGGCTGTGGCAAGAGAGCGGTGCTCCACGCATTCGCGGACCTGTTGAGTACTGCCAAACGAACTTTTCCTAATGCTACTGTTATTTTAAATAGTATTATTACAAGGAGGGATATCAAAAAGCAAGCACTTTTCCACTTAAATGAACAGTTAATGCTCATGTGTAATAACTTCAATGTTGAGTTTCTCAACAACAGCGATGTTATCCGAAACTATCATCTTTCCCGTGACGGTGGGATACACCTCAATCGAAACGGGAATAATCGTATGGGGAGTTGATTTTTCAGTCACTGAAAATAGTCTATGAGGCCTGTCACGCCCTGGTGTGGAAGGGAGATTGCTCCAGATGTCATCTGTCCCAGTCCTCAGGTGTCTCCTGTTAATGATTGTGCCCCGGTGAGTATAATCCAGTCGGGAAACGAGATCGAACGACTGCCACTTGTTGTAGAGTAGCGCATGTAAATTTTAGATCGCTTAACACAGGTTTTGCAGAGTTGTGTTCGGTTTGTTGATGATTTTCAATTTTGACTTGTTGGGGGTCTCTGAGTCATGGCTGTCCGCTGATGTTCCCTCGTATGTGTTCGATGTGCCGGGCTACACACTTCATCGTTGCGATAGGCCGTCTCTGATGGGTCGTGGAGGAGGTGTAGTTCTGTATGTAAGGTGCATTATTAAGTTTACTCCTGTTAGACTTCAGCAACGTGGATACTGGCATTGAATATATATGTGGCTTGGTTTGTCTGAAGGGTCAGAAGCTATGTGTTCTGTATTGCATATAGACCACCAGCTGCGCCATATTCTTGCATAAGTTCTTTGATTCATGCTTTGTTTATTGACATGTCACCCTGAGGTAGACTCAGTGATTTTTGTTGGGTGACTTGAATGTGAATTTCCTGGACAGAAGAAGAGCAGATGTGAAATACCTCGAGAAAATTATTCAATCTTTGGGTCTCGTCCAAATAGTTAGGGAACCCACTCGCATCACTGAGAGTACATCGTCTCTTATTGACGTTCATAATTGTAGATAAGAATTTTAATCCAGATGTAGGAATAGTCGACACCTCCAATATCTTGGAGCACAATGGTAAACGTATCACCGACCACAAAGCTGATATACTGTGACTTGTTATGTGAGAAACCGAAATCCAAGGCTAAGTTCATATCATATCGCAATTTTAGAAATTTTGACTATGAGAAGTTTATTGAGATTGCCTCTAGTTTTTGTTGGGAAGACATAATAACCCTGGAAGACGTAGATGACATCACTAATAATTTAACTTCAAATATTATTCAAATCTTTGACGTGTGTCGCCCCTATGGTGCGAAAGAGAATAACCAGGAAAAAAAAGCTCCTTGAGGGACTCCAACCTGATTGACCTTACACAAAAGAAGAATAGGTGTAAAAATGTCTATCTTTCCCTAAAAACCCAAGAATCGAGACTCGAATACTGTAAGGCTCGTAACGCACTCAATGTGGCTGTAAGATTGGCGAAAAAGAAGTTTTTCGCCGATAATTTAAACATAAAAAACACAAAGAAGTTTTGGGCTACGTTTGCGGGCTGGTGGAATTTCTGAATGCAAATGATGAAAAAACCTCATCAATTTTCACCTAAAGAGCTGAATGACTATTTTTCAACCATGGGTTGTGGACGAAACATAAGCATGGATAAATTGAGTTTCTTTAGCCAAAATATGTGTGCAGGTGTAAATTCCCCTTTCACCTTTATGCGCGTGTCTGAGCAAAAGGTGAGGGAGCTTATGAACACCATTTTAAGTACTGCTTTTGGCGTGGACGGAATATCCATCGCTATGGTCAGAGGCTTGAGCCCTTTTTGTATTGGAGCAATCACCCATCTAATCAATGTGTCTCTAACTACTGGAAATTTCCTTCCTGCTGGAAGGAGAGTGTAGTGATCCCTCTTCCGAAAACTAACAATCCTACTTCGATTTCTCAGTTTCGACCAATATCGATCCTCCCGGTCGTCTCCTAAAAATACTGGAGAGGGTTGTGTCAGAGCAGATGGTCAGCTACTTGGAAATCTGAGGATTTACTGCCTGAAGCACAATCAGGTTTTAGACAGGGTTTTAGCACCTGCTCCGCTCTTCTCAATGTCACTGATGACCTGCTTTCTGCTAGGGATAGGGGTTTTCAGAGCTTGATTACGGGATTAGACTTTTCGCAAGCTTTCGATTCGGTTAATTTCGATTTGTTATTAGCTAAGCTTAAATTCTAACCATTTTGATGAAAATTCAGTCCGATGGTTCTCGTCGTATTTATTGGGGAGAACCCAGCGAACAAAAGTTGATGGTCGGCTGTCTCCTGCGTTGCCCCGTTTTGTTGGTGTCCCGCAAGGTAGTTGCCTGGGGCCAATACTCTTTCTTGTATATACTGCAGATTTGAAAGACCAGCTGGAGTTCTGCTCTCTTCATTGTTATGCAGATGACCTCACAGCTATTATTGTCTTACAATTCCTTTGGAGAGAGCAGAGGCTGTAGGGAAGATAAATTCAGATTTGGATAGGTAAAGTCGTGGTCGGATGATCATGGGTTTCTGCTTAACTCGACAAATGTGCTGTTTTGCAGGTGGGATCATCTCTGAACTGTCAGCCACATGGTTTGCATTAGTCAGTTAGTCACTTTGGATGGCAAACCTTTAGTTATTGAACAGTTCTCTAAAAATCCTTGGAGTTACTTTGGATTCCAATCTTGATTTTGCGAACCATGTAAAATCCATATGTAACAGCGTTTGTGACCAAACTGAAAACCCTTTATAGATGTGTGTGAAAGTACTGCCTGTGTCTTCTAAGCTAGAAATTGTCCGCTCAATAATTTTTCCCACTATACATTACGCTCTTCCATCTTTTTGCTCGTTGTTTGTCTCAGGAGTATGTCACGGTTCTTACTACTAGATTGCAAAACAAGAGCTCTGAGATTTTGTTTATAATCTCAAGAAATTTGATCACATCAGTGAATTTAGATTAAGCTCTAAGGTACTATCAATTGGAAATTGCTGTGACTTACAGACTGCCCAACTAATCCACAGGGTTCTTCAGACTGGCAAACCTAAATATCCTCAGGGAAAAAACTTATTTTTAGGCACGAAATAAATTCTCGCAGTACGCGGCAGGACAGCCTACTTCATTTGCCTAGGGTCCGCCTAGAAATTGGCAAGAAAGGTTTTAGCTACTTTGGACCTGAAACATATAATGCTTTGCCCCCTGCTTTAAAGACCCTTAGTTATAGTACATTTAAAAATCATGTTAAAGAGATTTTTATATAATTTTTATAAGTTAGAATAATTATGTAATTTTATATCATTTACAATAACTATTATTACCTGTAATTTATGTAATAATTACCTGTAAGTTATGACAAAAGTTGTCTTGTAAACCAGAGTCTTACTTTGAAGAACGCTTGCTAAATAAAGACGTTATTATTATTATTATTATTATTAATTTGGAACACCGGATATATACTGTATTATATATATATATATTTATTTATATTTTAATTATAGTGTAGGTTTACACTTAATCTATATGTTTTTCATTTCAATGGTACGGTTAATAATATTGTTCTTCCTAAGAAATTATTTGAGAAATAATATCATTTTAGTACATGTACATGTGAAACTTTCTTTTTCTTCTGCTATTTCAGAATAACAATGGGGGAAGAGAAAGACTGGCACATTTCAGCTCAAGAAATTCAGCAGAAATTTTATGAAAGTCTTGGATCCAGACCTTTTGATGAAATAGAAAAATCCAACCAGTTCCTCCTCAAGAAAAAAGTTGGATTTGCCATATGTGGGAGACCAGTCGAGCTCCCCTGTCGTAAAAACTACAACACGGGTTACAACAAAGAGCAGTTGATTCTTATCAAAACGGTTTGCAACAAAATTGTTGAAAAGAGTGACTACAACCCAATTAGATTTGCTTGTACCATCTTAGTTCCTTATCACAAGGGTATCCAACCTGGAATTCCAATATTCAGAATTGTTACGGCCTCTGGAAAACATATTCATTGACGCACGTGCTAGAGTTTATAAAAACTGGAATCACTTTTTGGAAAAGAACAAACTACCTGACTGTCAATATTGCTACCCTCTTGATGGTGAGTACTCTCATGAAAAGGGATTGGTCTTAGGATTTGCCTATTCCCCAGCGAGTGGTGTGGTCAACAAAGCTGCCGATTACCTAGACACAGCAGGGTCAGTTGTGTCAGTTGCTGCGGCTTCGGTGCTGGCGGCAGGGTTCTTCATCACAGTTGCTCCGGCTGTGGCTGCAGTTGCTGCAACATCAGCTGCGTGCACTGGTGTCTACGGAGTGGGGCGGAGTGTCAGCTCACTATACGACAGGAATAAACATGAGCAATCCCATCGGATTGAAGGATAGAGAATCTCGTTCTGCTTGGTTGTCCATAGGATCCTCGGCATTGGGAGCAACAACAGTGGCTGCTGTCGGGAAGGCTCAGACGATTGTAGAAGGAGGTAAGTCGATCGGTAGGTTTGGTACCTATGGACTCCATGCCCTGACTGCAACCTCTGTCGCTTTCACTGGCTACGGGTTCGTAGATGCTGCCATCATTTTGTGCGGATAAATACAAAAGGGGGAAACTGACGAAGAAGGATGTTTTTGATATGTCGTGTGAGTTACTGTTCCTATTTAATGCTGTCGCTTCATCCAAGGCGACGGTTAGGCTGATTGATGATATGTCTGAGACAGCGAATGATGCATTATCGGATACGAAATTGACAAAAACACAGAGAAGGAACTTGAAAAAGAGGGAAGCAAAGAGGATAACAAAAGCTTTGCAAATGGCATCACTTGAGGATGCAGATCAATCTTCTGGTCCAAGGATCTCATTGCTGCTTCAGCCACTTCTTTCTGAAGCCATAATAGCCTATGCCCCAAGAGCAGAGGAGATTTTATACAAGTGCCATTCTATAGGTCATGATATGATGAGTTGGAAAATGAAAGAAATTTCCGATGACAAATTGTTGATGAGTACATGCAACAATATGGAGATGTTGTACAATGACCATGAGATTGAAGTTGAAGAAGCAAATATGAAAGTTCTAAAATATTTTAGGTCTTCAGCTACTGATAGAAAGAAAAGAGAAGTTATAAAGTTTTATAACAACAGTTCTAAAGAATTAAAGTCAATATTTTGCACTAAAATAATCAACATGGAAGATAGAGTGGAAGCCATGATGAATGATGCAGAAAGGGACATTATTGATTTGCAGGAACGTTTACAAATTGAGAATGATAAAAGTATCTCAGAGAACATTGCAGTCTACTACGAGGAAGAACTGAATCCTGAAACTCAAAGTCTTCTTAATGCCTGCATCGACATAATGTTTTGCTTCTCCACAATTCTGTAGTGGTCTTCATGATTTTTGTGAGCTTTTGGACAAAGTTACCTCTAAAGTTGTAAAAGCATTCAAAGCAGAAATGGCCACCTATATTGCCTCACTGGAGCCCACTGAATCTTCATCAAAGAGTCTGTTCTATGCAGACTTATTCAACAGGACTCATGGAATCAGAGAGGAAGTTGTTGACTGCATTTTTAGTAAAATACTACAAGATGTAAAAAGTACAATTACAGTCGATGGTAGACGAAAGGAAGCTGTCAGTGAAATTTCTGCAAGAATAACAGCGTTATGGGAGGGTCTGACTGAGGGTTTGTATGTGTACTATGGTGCCCATGGGGCAGGCCGGCTGACAAGGATCGAGATATTACATGTTATCAATAGTGTTACCAACATGGCCATTCAAGAGAACAACATTCGGTTCTTGCTAGAAAATGAGGATGAAGATGTGGTCATCATTGAGGTAAAGGCCTCTGATGTTTACATTGCTGTGTATTGTGGAATAACAGAAGAATTTGATTCTTCTGGTGTTATTCTTATTGTAAAGTAAGGACCAAAGGCAATATTTAATAATAAATAATAGTAATGACTGTAATTTATTTTTTGTACACAGTAAATAAATTTTTAATTTTAATAAATAAAAAAACCATAAGCATGTTTTTTTTTATTCCAGTTACTTCAACAATATTGTAGACTAAATTTTTTTAACAATAGAGTAAAGAGAAAGTCTTAATGCTTCTCAAAATTCCCAAGTCAAAACACTTATTGTGAATCTGCCGTTGTCCACAAACACTTTGTCAACTCGTTAAACTAGGCCATCTGTAGGAACAGACTTGTGTCCTTGACTTCCTGCATCACGCATGTCAGTTCAGTCATCTTTAAACTTTCAACAAAGTTCACGCACAATACCATCACTCAATGTTTTCTCCATAAATACGGCACATTCTCGGATGGATTTCTGCTCCACAATTCCCTTCTGCTTGGAGGAAATGAATAACGCTCCTCAATTCACATTTGGTGGAAGAATCAATAGAGGTGACCATATTTATGTGACTGCAGCTTAGCACAAACTACCTACTTGAAATCGGCAGTGACAAATGTTGTAGAGGGAAGATGTGCGATTGACATTGCCGTCATAGCTTGAGAACGGAGGTTAAAAAAACAGCCCTTGTCATTTGATGACTGAGCCAACTAAATGATAACAGCATTAATGGCAGACCCTTCTTAGTAGGTGGTCACTACTTTTATGTTGTTCAATTAAAAATGTTGGATGGGTATAATGATCAAGTTGGTAGACGTATGTCTTTACCACCACGTTGTTTGCGTCAAACGTAGACAGTCAATATTTAAATAATGCCAAATGTTGAAGATAAATTATAGACCTAATAGAATATGCCCCACATTGACTCCGGCAATTTGTTGTGGTTCAAGTCACAAATGTTTAAGTACGATGATTAAGTGACCCATGTTAATGCGATCATTTGTTGCAGATCAATTTAAATTAATGTAAATGTAGTTGTATAATCAGTAACAAATTTGATAGCACTTGTACAAATTCTGTACATTTTCAATAATTGGCTCCAGGTTGGTAATCGCAAATTTTGAAAGTCAAATATGTAGGTTACTTGTTCAAACAGTCCCCGAGTAGGTTCCACTATTCATATAGATATAAATATCACTCATATCTTTAATTATTCATAAAACACCACATATCAGACACATTGATTAAAGTGCATTCAGAAACACGTGCTCAGCAATAAAGTTCTGTGTTATTACACATTAAATGAAAACTTCTTCTATATATTAATAGATGTATCATCAAATTAGCAGCAAATAAACATGTTGTCATTAAATTTAATGATCCACTAGTAATTTCAAAAACTTGTATTACAATGCGGGTGAACTCTCGCACGTGTTGCTCATTCAGTGTCCAAAACCAAAGGGAGACACTATGGCTGTTTCATCATGTACCCAAACGCTTTTTCACCAATAAAATAGGAATCAAATATACGTTATTTTATAATACAAATTAGGTTATACTGATTTTAATTTAATATTTTCAAGTTGTTTATATGTCAGACATCTTTCTCTCCACCCACCCATGACTAGTGCAAAAAACCTGCCATACTATGAAGTCTATGTCAAGTGTGGTGTATTTGGTCTCCTCCTACTCAAATCTCCAATTATATTATCATATGAAACAATTAAAATTGTGTATCATTCTTATGTCGAATCAATTATTAGAAGAAGCATTATACTCTGGGGCTAGGCTTCTGGCATTGAATCTGTCTCTTTATTACATAAGAGAATAACAATAGCAATTTTTAATTTTAGCTATCGAACTTCATATATACAGTACTTCAGGAATTCACAAACCTTCACCCTTACCAGTATATATACACGTTAGAGTATGGGTTCGTGGCAATTAAGATTCAGATCCAAAGCTAAATATAAACAAATTAATCTTAATCATAATTATAATATAAGAAATCCAATTAACTTAAGATCATCTTACCAGTTAACCCTTTAAGGAGTATGGACGTCATATGAAGTCTTCTTTTGATAGGCCAAAATGAGTAATGGATAAAATCCACAAAATTACCAAAAGGAGTAAAAAATTAAAATCTTTAAAATCTCTAAAAAATGTTTATTTACATTTGAAAGCTTAATAAAAAAAGGACTATGTGTTCTTCAAGTGAATATTTCAGTACTTTTTCAAAATCAAATGTCTTATTTCCTCACTACGGCAGACACATTTAATATTGTATTCCATTTGGACAACAGTAACAAACTAGATGGTTGCTCAATAAATATGTCACTCTAAATATGGCCACAGTATGCAGTATACGAGGAATGGCTAGTATAATGTGGCGGCATATTCTGACAGCAAAGCGATGTTCGCGGCGCGACACGACCTTGAGTCAGTAGCTTCTACCATGTGGCTACTGCGATCTGGTGGTAAAATCAGGTTACAAGTGAATTCGAACACAAAAAATGGAAGTTAAGTATGTTACCGATTGATGGAACCACTTAGAGACTAATCTACTAAAAGGCAATCAGTAATAGCAATGCTTTTACGATAATACAAAAATACAGAGGCTAAACGTCATATGACGCCCTTACTCATTATGTAGAGTTTCCATGCTCTCCTTAAAGGGTTAAACTAATTTTAAAAAGATCCCAATATATGGATTTAAAACAGTACAATAATCTAGCTAATTACTATAAAGAAATTTGTAATGAGTAATTTAGATTAAATATGAAAATAAAATTAATAGAACAAATCTTAATACTCACTTCAGGAATATTATTAAGATTTATTTGTTTATCAGTCACTGTATGATAAACCTACTTGATTTCTTTTCAGCGGTTTAATTGTCCACTGAACTATTAGTTTTGTTATATATGTGAAAATAGTATTTTGTTTTGTTTGTATAAATGACATTTTTCTATATAAACTATTAACTGTTGATTATTAATAATATTTGCAAACACAAAATAGCAAATTAAGTATTTATGTTTGGTAAGCGTTATAAATATTAGCCTATATGCATATACAGGGTGTATATTATGTCTGGAAACACCCAAATATATCCTTTAATAATTTAAATATAAATTTGAAAACCTCTTACAATCGTGATAGAGATTGGCATCTACTTTTTGGAACAATGTTTTGTTATGTCAAACCAACGGGGGACGTCCTGCCGAGGGTATCGTGAATATCTTAATGGAAGCCTATACCTTGTGATACATAATTTTAAAGGTAATAGCTTACTGAATTGAATGCCCACAAACCGCATCTCAAAGGAATTATTCTATCAGAAAATAGAGCATTTTTAGTATTGAAAATTTACTGATGTTCAACAATGTAATTTTAACATGGTTCTTGCCACAAAATGTGTTACAGTAATTTTTTAGCATTTTTTTTAAATGTTCAATTAAATAAAACAAAAATTTCATTTTAAAGCTGGTTCTATTAGCACAAATTTACCAGTTTTTATTACAGTACAATTATGGAAATACTTATGTTATTGATTTCTTATTACAAATAAAAAATAATGTATGCTGTTAGAAAAAGTCTTACAACAAACGTTTTACCTGCATTTGGTGGTCAAAGCAATTGTTCGAACTGTGTTCCTTCTACGGTTTGACAATGAGCCAATCTTGTGTAAAATGATTCGACAGAGTTGCCTAACATTTCTTCAGTTATCAAAGCAATCTCCTCCTGTTTCTTAGGTCTTCCAAATTATGAGGCTTTCTTCTATAAACATTGGATTTTAAATGACCCCATAGGAAATAATCGATTGGTGACAAATCCGGAGATCTTGGAGGCCATTCGATTTCTCCTCTTCGGCCAATCCATTTATGAGGAAACCTTAAATCCAAATACTCTCTTACCTGTCTCCCATAATGGGGTGGAGCACCAACCTGCTGAAACCATACATTATCAAGTATTCTCCTGATGCAATTTGAATAGCTGGGATTATTTCATTTTGGAGCATATTGTAGTAAAGTTTCGGCATTTAAATTTCCATTGATGAAAAAGGGTCCAACAATTTTGTTACCTAAAATTCCACACCATAGCGTTCAGTTTTTGTGGTTTGCTGTGAATGGGACTCAGTAATCCAATGTGGGTTTTCACTAGCCCAGTAACGGCAATTGTGTCTGTTAACATTGCCATTTAGGAAAAAAGTTGCCTCATCAGAAAATAGTATGTTGGTCAGAAAATCTCTATTGTCCATCACATTTGCGCATCACAAGTTCACAAAACTCAACTCTTCTGTCGTAATCATCCTCACTTAACTGTTGGACTAAAATGAACTTTAAATGGTTTTGTATTTATTAATTTTCAAAATCTTACTCACAGACATAGGGTGCATATCATGTTGCTGTGCAGCTTTTCTGAGCGATGTATGTGGGTCCTTCAATAAATGTTTTGCAAAACATCTAGTGCATGTTCTTCATCTGTTGCAGATTGTATCCTACCCGACTTTGGCCGATTACGTACACTCCCTGTCATTTCAAAACGCTCAATAGTTTTTTGATATTGTTGAAACACTTATGGGATTCCTTTCTGGGAAAGTGTCATTAAACAAATTACAAACTTCCCGATAAGATCTTTGACGATCGCCATATCCTCGCATCATCAACAGAGTAATTCGTTCTCTTTCAGACAATTCCATTAAAATGCCAAATAAAAACTGAACTACTGTAATTAGATAACTTGTTGACAGCAATTCTTCAGAGACACTGATTAACTCGACAGGAATGATATGACCTTTGTCCATTTGTAATTCCCAAGCTTAGACCTGTCTAGTGAAAGCTCCATGCTCAACAAACTGAAACCTGTAGACCAGATGATTAATAACACAATAATGTTTCTCATAGGCTAGTGACCTTTGTCTCTTTAAACCTTCCTGCTGACTGGAAAACACCAAGTACAGATTCATAAGTATAATCAGAGAAAGTGACTCATAAGTTTTATTCATTGTAATAAAAACTGGTAAATTTGTACTAATGAAACCAGCTTAAAAATAAATTGTTTATTTTATTTTTAATTGAACATTTAAAAAATGCTAAAAAATTAGTGTAACACATTTTGTGGCAAGAACCATGTTAAAATTACATTGTTGAACATCAGTAAAATTTTCAATACTAAAAATGCTCTATTTTCTGATAGAATAATTCCTTTGAGATGCGGTTTGTGGCATTCAATTCAGTAAGCTATTACCTTTAAAATTATGTATCACAAGGTATAGGCTTCCATTAAGAATATTCACGATACCCTCGGCAAGGACGTCCCCCGTTGGTGTGACATAACAAAACATTGTTCCAAAAAGTAGATGCCCAATCTCTATCACGATTGTAAGAGGTTTCAAATTTATATTTAAATTATTAAAGGATATATTTGGGTGTTTCCAGACATAATATACACCCTGTATACATATCTATGTACCTACTTTATATTCCACTGAATAATTTGTGAAACATACAGTTGCAAATGTGAAAAGATAACAGTAGAGAGATAAAAGATTACAGACATTTTGGGATGATAACTTACTAAAACATCTAAAAGATTATAGAAACTGATTATGAGGTCATTTAAGTGAACCAGAGATAACACTGAAGTAAGATGTATTTGGAATATGTGACCTATCCGTTTTCTGCTCACATTTCTGTGGTCGGTGGTGCCAAAATCATTAACCCACTGCTAATACTTAGCTGTCAGAATAATTAGAAAATTGACTTGTATAAAATTACTTGAAATTTATTTTAATTATATGTAAATTTTCCTGCAGACATAACAGTGAATGCTCAATTAACTATCAAAATCAGGCAACCGCAATTTAATTTAAAGCTGTGATTGTCTTTATGGAATTAAGCATAATTATTATTGTAGTGTACATAAGTTTTGGTACAAAAATTCCTAGAGTGTATGCAATTTTATCGAGCATCTAATGGGCTACAGATGATGGAAATACAATCACAATTGTTGCATAGGACTTTTAAAGAAAGTGTACATTCTTCAACTAAAAACATTATTCGTATGCAAAAAATCTTCAAATATTTAAATTTCCACATAAATAGTAGCTATAAATTTAAAAAAAAAAAACTATAAATGCATAGCAAATTTGTCCCAAGATCAACAGACAGTTATTGTTAGACAGCAATTGACAACATTTCTACAAACTTTAAAAGGGAATGTTTGGAAATTAGTGGTGTAGTAACAATGCTATCTGATCATGATGGGCAAATTTTAAAAATAAAAAATCTGAAACAGTTTAATGGACACAATGATTATTACAGTGAAAACCGTAGGGATTTCTCTGCACTTAATATAAAATTATTTAAAGATTTTCTAAAAAATGAAACTTGGGAAAAAATATACCTTGCTCCATGCATTGATAAATATAATATCTTTAATCAGGTTTTCACTTATTATTTTAACTGGTGTTTTCCAATAAAAATGTTTAAGATAAAAAATAATCCATTTAAGTGGATAAAAAATGAACTTAAGATGGAGAAACAAGAAATCATAAACACTGGCAAATATGCAAGATCTACTAAAGATGAAGAGCTATCTAGTTTTGTCAAATTACAAACCAAGAATTATAGGGAAAAACTATTAATAGCCAAAAGGGAATTTTTCAGTGATAAAATCAGTAAGGCTTCCAATGTAGTAAAAACCACGTGGAATATAATTAATTATGAAGTAGGAAATAAAAGATGTAAACTAAATAAGAATTGTAATATAGTACTTCAAGAGAACAATGCATGCATAGAAAATCCAGAAATAGTTTGTAACATTTTTAATGATTATTTTATAAATATGACTAATAGAAAAAAACGAAAATGTCCAACCATTAACAAGTTTAAATATTAATGACTTAGATGTAAGAGTTGTTGAGAAATTGTTCAGTAAGTTCTTTTGTCTAACTCCAACAAATGTAAAGGAGGTCCAAGAAATTATTGTCTCTTTTGATAATAAACTGACTTGTGGTTACGATGAAGTGCCATTAAAAATTATAAAAGAAGTTAAAGAAGAGCTAAGCAAAATTCTTGTACATTTGATAAATTCTTCATTTGTTAGTGGAATCTTTCCTAATCTACTCAAAATTGCTAAAATTATTCCGATATTTAAAGCAAATGATACGTTACTTAAATCAAACTATAGACCTATTTCCTTGTTACCATCTATATCGAAAGTTTATGAAAAAGTAGTATATAATAGACTGAAGACTTATATAGAACAAAACAATATTATCAACGACACCCAACACGGATTTAGGAAACATAAATCAACCGTCACAGCTGCAGTAAGTTTTATAGAATCAGTCATAAATTCAATAGACAAAGGGGAAGTTGTTATTGGAATTTTTATGGACCTCTCTAAGGCCTTTGACAGTGTTGATCACCATCTTTTATTATCAATATTATATGATATTGGAGTTAGAGGTATTGCACTGAATTGGTTCAAATCATATTTGACGGGTAGGAAACAGTTTGTTGAAATAGGTCATAAGTCGACAAATAGAACTTTAACAAGATTTAAATCTAAATTAGAGCAAAGTGTAATTGGAGTCCCGCAAGGCTCAAATCTTGGACCTCTTCTTTTCTTATGTTATTTGAGGAATATTGAAAGCAAACTATCTTATACTGCAAACAGTACGTTGTGTTTATTTGCAGATGATACAAATCTAAAGGTTTCTGGAATTTCGAAAGAAGAAGTTGAATTCATCTCAGCAATCGAATTGGCTAATCTACAACAATTTTTTAACAACAAAAAACTTAATTTAAATTATGAGAAAACTAAATTCATTAATTTTAAAACTAAACAAAATAATAATGATTATGACCTTGATATTCTTATAGACGATTCAGAGATTGAAAATGCATCAAAAATTAAATTTTCTCGGATTGATCATTGATTGTCACTTGAGCTGGGATGAGCACATTAAATTTGTGATTGGTAAAATTAGTTCTGGCTTATATGCAATTAGGCAAATGTCTTGTTTATGTACTACTGAAGTGCTAAAACAGATTTATTACGCTCATATACATTCACACATTGCTTATGGCATAGCCATATTTGGTGCCACAACTAAGAAAAACCTAACTGACATTTTAAAAGGTGCAAAAACAAGCCATTAGAAGTATACTTAAGCTTAAATTCTCAGAATCTGTTAGAAATTGCTTTAAAGAATTAAAAATAATAACAGTTTTTGGACTTTATATATATGAAACCATCCTATATTTTAAATTCAATCATGGCCAAAAAATTAACTTAGAAAATAATGTGCACAAATATAACACACACCATAAGAATGAAATCATCAATGATCATCATAGACTTGAAATGTACACGAAAAAAACTATGTATATCGGGAAAAGATTTCTGAAAAATATTCCTCAAAGCATAAAGATGGAAAATAATATTAACAAATTTAGAAGAAAACTAAAAAAACTATTTGATTGATTTAGTTTTGTATTCAATAGAGGAACTTGAGTATGTTTAGTACTTTTATATATATAAGTAATGTATGACACTATTCGATGTACCGTATTGTACAACTAATGAATAAAGAATTATAGAATAAGAATAAGAATACGTTTTATTTTCTCCTTTTCTCAAAAGAACACATACATTAAACAATTTAAGTATAGAATACAAAAACAACACTTGCCAGGCTGCCTCCTAAACAAAATAAACTTTTACACTTATATAATGCTTAGCAGCTAAAAAAATAAATAAATAAAGAGTAAAAAATTTTAAGTATCTAAACTAACATTTTAAAATATAATAAATTTTTCGAGACAATTAACTAAGGAGAAAATAAATAGGGCCCCTAAGGTTTGAAAACCTGTTTTGGGGTTCCATCATAATATTAAACAAAATAACTAGGAGAAAATCCATAGCGGCAACTAAATTGTAACAACGTTGTTTCCCTAACATTACTAAAAATCATATGAATTATAACCACACCACTACTACATATAAAAACAAGAAATGTGTGCTTAGTTGTTAAAAAGAAAATATATAGAAAATTAAAAACTATTCTGCTATAGTAAATGTACTTATAACATAACGTTACAAGATATACCACTTAAAACTAACTTAAATTGCTACTGTTAAATACCCTTAGCGGTTTTATTTTAATGTCAAAAACAGATCTTCAATGTTTTTATAATTATATAGCCATTTTTTTGTTTCCTTCAAAAACTTATTTAAACCTTCTATCTGCCTAATGGTTTTCGGTAATTTGTTAAACAATTTTGGACCTATATAGTTATATGATTTGACATAAAATGTTGTTTTAGGCTTAGATATTTGGAATTCATTAGCATTTCGTAATCTTTGCTTAAAAATGTTTAAGTTCTTTAAGTTCCTATTCCCGATAAAAAAGTTTTTTAATACTGCAAAAACGTACAAATGTCGCAAAGGAAGAATTTTTAAGTTTACAAAACAAGGGTGAGAAGGTTCTCTAATACTTTTTTTCGAGATTAATCTAACAAAATGCTTCTGAATTACAATTAAAGAGTTTAGGGAAGTTTTATAAGTTCCACCCCAACAAACAACTCCATACTGCAGTCTACTTTGAACTAATGAAAAATATAAAGAGCGCAAAGTTTGCAAGGGACACATGTTTCGTAGAAAGTAAAACAGCCTAACACCTGATATTAATTTTGCCTTTAAATATAATATATGTTTTTTCCAGTTTAGCGCATTATCTAATGTAACACCTAAATATTTTATTTCATTTTTCTCCTCTATTTCTGAACATTCAGAACACGAGCTGCTACTTACTAAACAACTTAAACAGTTATAGGTTAGCCTTATCTTCGGAGAGTCCTTCCTTTTAAGTGAAAAATTCATGTAATTAGTTTTTTTCGGTACTTAACACAAGATTATTTTTTGAAAACCACCACTTTATACATTTTAAATCAAGATTCATTTGGCTTTCGATATTATTTAATGTGCTACTTGAATAAAAAAAGGCAGTATCATCCGCAAATGCTGTAACTTGTCCTTTAAAATTTGCTGTGCATAAATCATTTATATATATTATAAAGAGAATTGACCCAAGAACAGAGCCTTGTGGTACCCCATATACAATTTTGCCCATGCTACTTAAAACTCCATCAATTCTAACACACTGTTTTCTATCTGTCAAATAACTTTTAAACCAATCATAAGCAACTCCACGTACACCACAATTATACAACTTTTTTAAAAGAATGTTGTGATCAACAGTGTCAAATGCTTTTTTTATATCTAAAAAAAGTGCACTAACAAATAAATTATTGTTAATCCCCTCTGTGACTGAGCTTACGAGTTTTAGTAACGCGTTTTCCGTACTCTTCCCACTTCTAAAACCAAATTGGTTAATACTAAAAAACTTTGTTTTCTCTAAGAACTTCAGTAGTTTTTCTTTCATAATTTTCTCTATTATTTTTGAAAAGGTAGAAATTAAGGATATTGGTCTGAACTGACTACAAAGTAATGTTGAACCTTTCTTATGAATTGGTATAACAACCGCTTGCTTTAATTTTGACGGAAAAACTCCCGTAGAAAAACTAAGATTAATTATATAAGTAAAAACATTAACAATTGTATGAGAAATGTTTTTAAGCAAAAAAGAATAGATTCCATCAATTCCAGGAGATTTTCCATTTTGTAATGAATTAATTGCTTGTAGTACATCTTCTCTTAAAACTGGCCCTATCATAATAGAACATTTCTCTTGATAAAAATTAAATACATTCTTATATGCACTATTTTCAAAGCTGACTGGTTTTGGTTGCCTATCTATAACTTCATCTACTACAGATAAAAAATATTTGTTAAACTCATTAGCAACTTCTTCTGACTTAGTAATAACTTCATTATTTACACTTAAACAAAAAGGCTTGTTTGTGCGCTTTTCTTGGCCAGTAACCTCACCAACTATTTTCCATGTTGCCTTACTATTACCCTTACTGCTTTCAAACTTATTACTATAATACTCGCGCTTAACAAGTTCTATATCTGTTTTTAATTTGTTTCGGAATCTAATATAATAATTTTTAAATGGATCGTTTACCGGTCTATTCCTTGTTTTTTTATAAAGCTCATTTCGTTTTTTTATTCTTTTACATATATTATCATTTATCCATGGTTTGAGTTTAGTAAATTTCGAACTAACCGCTACCTCTTTTTTACATTGTTTAATATACTGTAAAAGTTTACCTTCAAACAAGTCGTAGGCAGCAGAAGCATCCTGCTGATTGTAAACAGGAGCCCAGTCAGTGTCACCTAGCAGACCGATCAGCCGGTCATAGTCAAGGCGGGTCACAGTGCACTGGTCCCCCAGCTCACTGCTCGCACACACTCCACCACAACTCAACGAAACAACCCCTTTAGTGGAAAAAAGTAGTTTTTTTAGACAAAACTCACCCCATATTGAAACGATTCAAAACAAAATTTTACAAAAGAAAAACAATAGGCTTTCAAGTAGCAAAACTCTCACCGTGCTACATCAGAACGTAGATCGAATTTCTAACAAAATTGACAAGATGAATGCCCTTCTAGACACAACAAACCCTGACTTAGTCATCATAACAGAACATGGACTAAAAAGAGAGGTCCTGCTAAACACAAGACTGATCGGGAAAAAACAATAGGCTTTCAAGTAGCAAAACTCTCACCGTGCTACATCAGAACGTAGATCGAATTTCTAACAAAATTGACAAGATGAATGCCCTTCTAGACACAACAAACCCTGACTTAGTCATCATAACAGAACATGGACTAAAAAGAGAGGTCCTGCTAAACACAAGACTGATCGGCTACAAATTAGTAGCAGAATTCAGCAGGACAACTTTCTTAAAAGGAGGTGTTGCCATCTATGCAAAAGAGTTGCTTCAGGAGAAAATTGAAGCAATAAATGTTCATGACCAGTGCATTGAGCTATTGTGTGAAGTGGCAGTCATTAAAATCAAAATAGGAAAAATTACCACCTTCATTATAGGTGTGTACAGAACAAACAGAAACTTCATTCAAGGCCTGGAAATCATAGCTCAGATCCTTCAAAAAATACAGTCCGAAAAGCATCGTGTCATCTTCATGGGCGACATTAACATAGATTCACTAGATAAAAAGCATGACTACATCCTAATGCAAGACATCCTAAAAAGCCATGATATGGAGAGACTCGATTTACCACCCACAAGGATTACACCAACTTCAAGAACCTCCATTGACTGTGTTTGCACAAACCTCCCACAAGAGGAGCTTGATGTTCATGTCATTAACACAGGAATTTCCGATCACACAGGCCAACTATGCACACTAAAGCTGAACAGCACAAAACTCCAGGCACCTTCTACCATGGAGCGTAGGCACATAAACAACAGAAATCTTTATAAGCTCAAAACATGTCTCGGCCAACAAGACTGGACAGAAGTCTACAGTTCTCTGGAGGTTAATGATGCCTACAACAGATTTCTTCAGATACTGACTGATGTAATGAACGAGGCTTGTCCGATGGTTAAATCAAGAACAATGCCAAAGCGAAGTAAATTAATGTTAAATGACCCTACAACAATTCACCTAAAAGGAATGCTGGTTAAGGCCCAAGACCAATACAATGCAACAGGTAGTGAAGAGCATAAGAGAAATGCATCAGCGATAAAAAAGGAATATGACTTGAGATTAAGACTACTTAGACAACAGGCCACAAAAAACGCTGTGGCCGAAGCTGATAATAAGACAAAAGCTTTATGGAGGGTAATCAACTCGGAAAGAAAACCTAAAGAAAAAATAAACCTCCCGACTGAACTTGACATACAAGGTACACTCTCATCTGACCCAATAAAGATGGCAGACTATATGAACAACTTTTTTGTCAACATAGCTGATGACACAATCCATAATAATGGACAAACTACTGGCCAAGCAATGTTACTACCAGTTGAAAATCCAGATATTCCTGTATTAGACCTCTACCAAACAACCAGACAGGAGGTGTCTCGAGTTATGGATAGTCTGAAACCAAAAACTTCATCAGGCTATGATGGAATCTCAGTAAAGCTTTTGAAAACTTGTAAAGAAGAGCTAATTGACCCCATAGTAGACATAGTAAACAAATCTTTTTTGTCTGGAAACTTCCCATCTGCTCTAAAAATGGCCAAAGTCTACCCATTGTTCAAACAGGGATCCCCAACCCAAGCCTCAAATTATCGACCGATTTCTCTAGTTCCAACATTCTCTAAAATAATTGAAAAACTGACACTAACCAGACTCATAGACCATGTAACGACAAATGAAACTCCTTACAACCCAGCAACATGGATTTCTGAAAGGCAAGTCAACAACCACCGCCCTAATCTGTCTGGTAGAATTCCTTATTGATGAACTTGAAGATGGCAACACCACCACTGCTATTCTACTAGATTATAGCAAGGCTTTCGATTGCCTCAGCCACGAACACCTCATGGCTAAGCTTAGTGCGATAGGTGTAACAGGGACTGCCTATAACTGGTTTCACAGTTACCTGACAGGGCGGTGCCAAATGGTTGAACTTATGCATAATAGCAAGGGGATTATGCAACAAATCAAATCTGAACCAAAAAGCATCACACGGGGAGTTCCTCAAGGGTCTGTACTGGGTCCAGTACTTTTCATTTTATTTACCAATGACTTTCCAAGATATCTAAAAGACTATTGCAGATCACTAATGTATGCAGATGACACTGTATTGCTTTTGGGCAACAATAATCCAAAACATCTTGAAGTGACCTCTTATATTGCTCTTAACATGGCAATTCAGTATTGCCATAGGAACGACCTCGTTGTAAATGAGACAAAAACTAAGCAACTTATTTTAGGCAAGCACAGAGAGGCTGTAGGCAAGTTACCTGACCTTGAAGAAGTTACTGTTGCCAAATACTTGGGAGTAACAATTGATGAAAGCCTCTCCTGGACCCCCCACATCGATCTCCTGTGCAACAAGCTAAGTGTAAGCCTGTTTGTAATTCGCAGGATTAAGAACATCTGTGACGTGGATACAGCCAAGATCGCCTATTACAGCCTGTTTGAGACCCATTTACGCTATGGTATTGAAGTATGGGGAGCAACTAACTACAAGGGGTAATCTAGAACGAGTGCTCTTGCTCCAAAAACGTGCTATAAGAATACTTGGAGATCTCCAGTCAAGAGAAACTTGCAGAAGCAAATACAAAGACCTAAAAATCCTGACTGTAGTAAATCTGTATATTTTGGAAGTTGTAACATACTCACATCTAAAATCATTAAGCCCCATAAGAACCGCAGCAGCTCAGATTCATGACTACAGCACAAGACAGTCAGCCAATTACAGCCTTCCTACACACCATCGCACAATGACTGAGAAGAAACCCAGCTATGCAGGTGCCAGAATGTGGAATGTCCTTCCTCCAGAGCTGAAGACTGCAAGCATTCAACAGTTTCGTCACTTGCTGAAGAACTGGCTTCTTGACCACCCCCATTTTACTCCATGACTGAGTTTTACGGATGGCGACAATCACAGGAATTTTGATCCTCTAGAAGAAACATTTTTCACCATTCTATTTACTATTGTTATTGATAGTATATGTTGTTTTTTTATTAATTTATGACGCAAATTCTGTACTTAAAGTTCATGAATAAAGCATGCTGACTTCTGACTTCTGACAACCTCACAGCCGTCATGTAGTGATCGGTGATCTGTCTCCTGATTACTATAGCTTCTACACTAGTCATGTCTTTACATTCTACTCTGGCAAAAACATGATCAATACATGTCCGTGTCTGGTCTGTTTCGCGTGTAACTTCATGTATAAGAGACTCAAGTCCGCAACTGGCCATTAATGCTTTGTAGCTATCAATATCGTTATCTACTTTAAAAAGATCCAAATTCATGTCACCAATAATTAAAAGATTTTTTGACTCTGTTTCTTTACAAGAATTGAGTAAATATCGTCTTAATTCGTAAACAAAATTTGTAATACTATATTCATGTAATCTGTAAACTGCAATTAAAACATATTCTAAATCATATATTCTTAATCTAACTTTCAAAATGTCTGCTGACTGAAATTTAATTCTTTCATAATGAAAGCTATTAAAAAAATTGCTTTTGAAAAATATAGCAACACCACCAGATCTGTAGCTCTCATTTGAGTGTACTATTAAATCATAGTTAGATATTTGATAAAAATCTGATTCATCTATACCTATCCAAATTTCAGTTAAAATAATGATTTCTGGTAACTTTTTCCAAGAAGAAATTTCCGCTATAAATTCATCAAAATTTTTTCGCATACTACGAATATTTTGCTGAATAATACTTACACTATTTTTCCCTCCTACATTGTCAGTAAAATAACTCTCATTTAGGTTGAAATTCTGCATTTTAAACTAAAAGAAAAAGGAAAACTGTGTCAAATGTATATTGTGTATTATCTAAAAAATTTACTTTTTCTTATTAATAAAATTGTTACATTATAAAGTTTTACTTTAAACCAGTTCGAGAAAGGAAAAAATGCTTAAATCTACAACTTATCAAGGTCAGCCTGGGTTTTAATTTGAATTACAGCAGATCCTTCTTCCTTACGCAGCAGGATGTTGCCGTTGCGCAGCCAGATGTACTTGTAGCCGCGGTCCCTCTTGAGCATCCTCGCCTTGGCCAGCAGCTTCCTCCTCATCGGTGACAGAGACTCGTTCAAGTACACGGGAACGTCCGACGGCCTGTCAAGACTAAGGTGACGAGTGGAAAAGTCCTTCTTCCTCTCACGTCTCTTCTGCAGGAGCGCCTCCCTGTCCAGACGACGGACGAACCTCACGATGATACCTCGTGGTCCTCTATAACCGCTGTCTTTCTGGCCCAATCTGTGGCAAGTGTCTATCATCTCCTCGCTGACATCCATGCCCAGTGCGCGACCAACGTCCTTGACAATATCCAGAACATTTTCATTTTTTTCTTCGGGAATTCCTTGGATCTCCAGACAGTTCCTCCGCGAGTACTGCTCCATGTCATCCACTCTGATTTCCAGTTCATCAACCTTTTTCTTTAAGTTACCATTCTCCAACTCCAAATCGACAACTCTCTTCGAAAACTCCTCTATTTTCTGTAAAGCGCTTTGAAGTGACTGAGCGTTTTCCTCAAGTTTGACATGTAGAGCCTCATAAGAAGTGTTGAAGTCTTGCTTGGTTGCTTTTTGGTCCTCTCGGATGTCATTAAGCACCTTCATCACGTCCTCAAGTGTAAGTTTGCCATCCTGCACACTCGTCTCCAACCTCATGCTTTTCCTGCGTTCGTTGTTGCAAGAGTTACACCTCCACACTGAGTTCAGCTCCTCCAAGCAATCTACATCCGCCTGACTCATGTTCACACACCTAGCGTGAAAACTCGACTGACAATCAGCACAAACGAGTTTTAACTGACTTCTCTTAATAGCACTCAAACAAACTTTACATGAAGCCATTTTCAAAACAAAGAAAAGAAGAAAGTTTTCAAAACTAAGTATTAAAATAAAGTATAGCAATTCGGCACTAGCAATCAAGCTTATACAAGTAAGCACACATGCAGTATAGCTACGGAACGGGAACACTGATAAGAGAGCTTAGCCGCGATACGTCCGCTCCGCTTGGACTCCGACTCATTACTGATTGATTGATTGATTGATTGATTGACAGATGTTTACACATGCATAACTTACAGTCTTTTTCCCAAATACCACTTTTTGATTTGAAAGGATTTCAAATATATCTACTGAAAACTAACATTTGATTTTATTTACCATAAAAATAATTTACAGGAGAGGAAGAGGTTCATGTACAATTGTATACAAATAATAAAATTTCAATATGAACACAGTTTTATGTTCTTTTTATTGTAATAAAATAATTAATAATTAATCATATTGTCAGAAAGACATCAATTATAAATAATCGCTTTGTAAATCAGACCTGAGGTGGGTGTGTGTAGAGCTGTTCCAAAAATTACCCCCAAAGTTTTGGACTGTAGAAAATCTCCTTTAGTGTCCAATTTGTCTTCTACGTTTGTCCTTTGAAACCTGAAATTTAAAAAAAAAAATCTAACCAGTATATACATACATTAATAATAAATTCCTAATCATTTTTTTAATGGTATTAGTCATTACAGCAATGTATACATTTAACTTGTTTATCAGTCTTACCTAAGTTTACACAACTATTTACAATATTCACACGAAGACAATTAGAATACTTTTAATCAACTGTGATGTTATATAATAGTTCCATCCCTCCAAAAATTGAGTGGTGTTGGTCATCGCAAGTATTAGTTAGAAAAGCTTTATGTAATTCTACACAGCAACTCATTTATCCCCCCCCCCCCCCACCCCAGAAGCTCTAACTATAGAGTAATACATTCAACAGAAAATCTATTCAACGGTATTCCCCTCTTACACATATTTCCTGATTTACTCACCGGAAGTGGGTCTAAGTTGCTGGCACCATCACTGGTACCAGATTCAAATTCATCAGTGCCATATAGATTTTGCAGAGGGAATTCCTTTTTGAGTGGTGTAAAATTTTCCAAGCTGGTTTGAATCGATGTGTGAAAGGAGTTTTGACTTCCTGTCTCTTTTAGCTCATAAAATGTGTTACATCTATTGCCTCCTTACAGTGTTCTACATGGTCTTGATATACCAGGCTTGTTCAGAAAAGTAAGATACTGTTTTTTAAAAAAAAAAACCAAGTAACACAATTTTATTTCTACATGAAATCCCAAATCTTAAAATATTTTTCTACATAGTTTCCACCGATGTTCAAACACGTGTCGTACCGAGTGATCAATTTGTCAATACCCTCTTCGTAGAAGGTTCTTGGTAACGAATGTAGCCAAGACTCCATGGCAGATTTCACTTATCATCGGTTTCAAAAGCTTGGCCGCTTAGCTCCTGCTTCATGTGCAGGAACAAGTGGTAGTCAGACGGTGCCAAATCCGGGCTGTAGGGTGCGTGATCCAACTGCTGCCAACGAAATTGTCGAACCACTGTTTGAGTGTCACCAGTGGTACGGGGCCAAGCATTGTCATGAGCAACCAATTCTGTTACTGAGGATTCCTGTCCTATTTTTAAATTGCCCACCTTAGTTTTCTTAAGGTTTTGCAATACCTTGCCGCATTAATGGTTTCACCTCTTGGAAGAAAATCAATCAGCAAAACACCTTTCCGATCCCAAAAGACAGTGCACATGATTTTTTGTGCAGACATTGTCGTCTTGAATTTTTGTTTCTTCGGGGTTGTGTGTGTCGCCACAACATTGACTGCTGTTTTGTATTCCGGTGTGACATGACGGACCCAAGTTTCATCACCTGTCACAATTTTGTATAAAAAATCCTCACCATCATCACTGTACCGTGTGAGAAAAGTCAAAGCACATCCAAGTCTCTTGGTATTGTGCACATTAATAAGCATTTTTGAAGTCCATTGGGAACACAGCTTGTGATAACCTAAGTGGTCCGTAACAATTTCATACAAAAGTGCGTGAAATTTGTTGGAAATCGTCAGATAGCGTTGTCATAGTGTCTGTTCTCTTGGAATTTTTCGTCAACTGCTCTTACCAGATCATCAGTGACGAGGGAGGGCCGACTGCTTTGATTCTCATCAGCACATTTTTTTCAAAGGCAGTTGAACATTCTAACCCACTTTCTCACCATTCCTTCATTCACCACGTCTTCTCCGTAAACATCTGGAAGTTGACGATAAATTTCAGCTAGTTTCACATCCATTGCGTTCAAAAATCTTATTACAGAACGAGTCTCACAATCGGCAGGATCACTAATTGTCTTAAACATTTCAAACGTTCAGTAAAAACTGAAAACACAACGTAGAACAACTAAAATGGCGTGAATCAACAGCCAGTGAACAAGGACAACTAGTGCGCATGCGCGGAACACACCGATTGCTGTGCTACGGCGGCAGTAGAATGAAACAGTACTTATTTTCTGAACACGCCTCGTATCAACAGAAAATATAGGACGAGGAGTTTTGTAATACGCCTTTAACAAAAGATCGGTTCAAAAGTCCCTAATCTGAAATATGTGGACTGGCATCACAAACAATTTAACAAATTTATATTTGTTCAATAAACAACCTAGGCATTAATCTACAAAATGCATCAGCTTTGACTCTTTGCCTTATTTTCTCAATCAACTTGTTTTAAAATCTAAAAAATATAATAAAAGTAAATTCCTCATCCATTTGAGGAAATGAATTTCCCTAAGTTGTAGGTTGATCGATGAGCAACAGAGGTGTCCAGTGGTTAATAATGATAATCTTTTAATAACTTTTAGAGAAAATATTGTTGAACTTTACATAAATATTGTAAATTATTTTCATTGTAAATTTAGTTTCTTCTCTTACCATATAAGCTTGTAACCTGTTTTTGTTCCTTTATTCCAATATCCGACTCAGTTCCTTTAGAATTCCTGGCTTCTGCTTCATGAACCCTCTTGTATCTCTCACTTTTTCAGCCTATAATCTTCCTGTATCATGATTCACCAGGAACGACAGAACTTATGTGAAAAGCTAGCTTTGGGATGAGGTCTCAGAACGCAGCACTTGTAATGACCGTCAGCTCCACTTTCTGCTTGTAAGACGAAGCTGGCAGAAAGGGCTTCTCTCCTTCTCATGTAGATGCCTCAAAATGTAGCCCCAAGAATCGTTCAAGCGTAGGTTAACGATCAATCACAATGTTGTGTGGTGAGATATTAGTACTGTAGTATATTAATTTTGTACTGTAATAAAACACTACTAGTCAATGTATCAACTAGATTCTACTTCGTCACATCGCTTTTTTTGTTATATTTTATTTTTATTTGTGGTGAAACTTTCAATACTCAAACATTATACTAAATTATATCACAAAAACTCTGAAACAATAAATTTGAAAACTTGTTGCAATTCATTTTTTTGTACCAATAAAATTTTGTCAATTATGCTTTACAATTATGGAAAAGTGCAAAAAAATCTGTATAGTTTTATAAAACTGAAATCTTTATTTTATTAATACTAGGTTCTGAAAGTGGTTTATGGTAATAACTATATTTAAAGGTTCGTAAGCGGTAAGTTGAGAGTTGAAGCCAGAAAAGAAGAAGAAGAAGATGGTAACTGGAGGTGGAAGAGGGAACTCTGATCCTAGGGCGGTAAAGTTTGGGGTGCAAATTAGTAGATAGCTGGAACATGAAAAAGAAAAAAAAGAAAAAGAAAATTAGTTTGAATTTGCACATTTACATAAATGTACACTGTTCTAGTGTTGTGTTTTTACCAGCATTAAACACAGAAATAACCAATCTTCAACTTCTCACTCACCTTTAGGTATATGGCTAGGACGCCATCATCTGGGTTAGTGGGATTGAACTCTCCGATCGTGATAAGGGCTGTACCATCCTCCCCCACCTCCACGGTCTTGCCTGTGCACCGCACCGTCCGTCCTCCAGGTTACCGGAGATTATGTCACAGTAAGATCCTTTCGGGAGGCAGGTCTGAAAAAACGATATCTTAGCTGGATGATACTGTCATAAGTGCAGTGTTAAAATTAACCCGTCTCCAATTTAGTATTTTTGGGTTAAATCATACAAATTCAATATCAAACTGGTGGACAGTAGATATTATGATGTCCCTTTCTACCTGGAACAGATAGGGAAATTAGTGTAATAGAAATAGTACCTATAATCCAATAGACTAAAAATAATGCTGCTGGCTCTATCATCTATAGTCAAGGAGTCAAGCCCACAACCTAATTTTCTTGAAATCAATAGATAAAATTTCACCTAAGAAAGAAATTGATCATTAGGCAGTAGTTTTGGTGATGGTCAAAATACTGCGGTATTAAAAAGGTTAAAAATATGAAACGACAATTATTTTCTGAGATATGTTTCCTAGACTACTGATCTCACAACAACGACGAGTGTATATCAATATAACGTATATGTGCACATGGCGGAAGCTCACCTGAAGCTTTTTATTCAGAGGGTAGTTCTCCACGTTGAAAGCTATGAATCCTTTATGGCCTCTGCAGTAAGCTATCTGGTTCTTTCCATTGTCCCACCATGAAGCTACTTCAGTACCTGTTCGGTTCATTAATATAATAAAATCACACAAATTATGTGAATTGAGAACAAGTAAAACTTCACTATTTATGTCCAAATGAACATTTTATTTGTAAAAATAGGAAAGAGGAGTTTTTTAAAGTGTTTTTCTACAACAATGCTGATGCCTGAATTTGAAATTTTGATAAGAGATCCAATTAATTTAAGTGAAATTGCAGGAAACGTAAGTATATTAAAACTCTTCAGCATTTCCTATTATTGATCAATGACAAACTGTTCATTATAATTATCAGGTGGCAAACCCTTTTCAGTATTTATTTATTATTTGGTGGTTGCCCTGTCTGAAAAGTCTGATTTGTTGAAATGATCCAAATAAAAGACTTCAAACAGAAAGAAATGCATTGTGATTGGCACTCAGACAAGATACTCTTACCTCGCACAAAGTTGTGGAAGGCAACCATGTTGTATATCTGACGCCAGCGATGCTGACACGACCAGCCATTGGTGCAGATGTCTGCCTGCGGACAATTAACTTCAATAAATAACTTCAGACGTTGAAATACCCAAGAATCTTCATTGAGGCCAACATGGATTGGATTAAGGGATCCTAAAGTGTGCATTGTGGCAACACACCAAAATCACAAGTGCACTGAGGCTGTACTGCTAATAAAAGGAAAATTAAGGAGGATTACTACTTTGAAGAATCACATTTTATTGCTTTTACTTTTTATGCAGTATATTATAATTTGTTGAAAATAAATGTTTTAAAAGATTCTTTAAAATTTAAGTACCATTAGTTAAATTTTTTCACTAATTATTAAAAAGTGTACACTCATTTAACAACAGTTCTAACAGCAAAGTCAAAAACACTGGGTCCGACTACAAGAGATATTTTCCTCTTTAAAATAATTACTGTGTGATAATGGATTGATGTTTAAAGAAGAACTGGCAAGTTTGTTCATCAATCACTTAGCCTAATAGCAGTTCTATTCTAAAAAAAATACCTTCCAGTGTTCATATAATGAAAGATGATATTAAAAACAATACAGTGGGTAAGTGAACCTATGAATGCAGAGACTTAAAATTTTATCACAAACACAAAAAGCTTTCCTTAAGCAGCCTTTTTTCTTCTTTAAAATTTAAATTCATGTATCCAGAGCATACTGGACACTAGGACTCATTCTCATAATTCAGACAGACTTGCAGTTTGTAAAATATTGGGTGCCACAAGGTTTCTATCCTGGGTCTCTTGTTTTTTTATGTTATATTCACGGATTACCTAAATATGTCAACATAGGTAAATTGCGCATGCAAATGCTGATAATATTAATGTATTGGTGAAAGGCTAAACCCAGACCTAGATAATTTAGGAATCTCAGCCATATATAAATCTCATCTTGACCTTCCCCAAGTAAAGAGTTTTCAACTCAAATAATCATCTTAAAACCAACTCAAATATATTATTTTACTGAATGAAGAATATCCTGATTCTGATTATGATGCCTGACTGCCATTCAAGAGTAATCCTCTTTCCTTTCCCTTCCTCTGTTTTTTATCATCCTCCCTTCAGAGATCTTTTTCATCTCACTGCTGAATGCCAGTTCAAATCTTTAAAAGCGAAAATTCCATGCTTAGATTGATCAAGCTAATAGGACACTTGAGGAAAGTGGAAAAATGTTGACAAGAGCTCAACTCATTATTTATTGTCTCATTATGAGGTCTTAAAAATAGCAATGCAATCTCCTTAAATGACAGCTTGCTCACTGGATGCAAACTACAGACATGTAATATTCAACTTAAATTCCGGACTCTTATACTAATCAGCTGTGACCTCCAGCACATGTAACTTATGAAAAATGTGCATCTTCTTGACCACATCTCAACATTCTCTGGCGAGATGTCCTCTTCTAAAAGACATTTTTTGCTTACAAGCACTGTCACTAGCTGTGTCTCTCAGTATTTGGCTCTCTCAGCTTGAGGATGTTAAAGGTTTTTTTCTTTATCATTTTCTTTATTTGGAATTTCGTAGAGAAAATACAAAGGCGTCAATATGTTATAAATTACTAAAAGTAACAGTAAACAATATGTCAACATAAATTTTAAAGTCATATGGATAACAGTACAGTGAAGTGTCCGTATCAGTTATTGGGTTTTAGAAACTCTGCTAGACTGTAGAAGGGTCGGTCTGTAAGCCATCTGCTCAGCTCCCTCCTCAAGTCCTGCCCTTTAAGTCCTCTAATGTTTGTCGGGAAGGTGATTATGAAGCTTGCAGCCAATGTAGAGTGGTTGTCTTTCATACAAGGTGAGTCTATGTTGAGGTGTCACGAAAAAGGATGCATGCCTGGTATTGTAGTTATGTATTTTGTCATTACGTAGAGGTTCATGTTTGTCAGCATACATAATTGCCTCTTGTATATATAGATTGACTACTGTCTTGATCTTGAGATCTTTGAAAGAGTTACGGCAGGTTTCCAATGGTTGTAGATCCGCAAGAATCCGTATGGCTCGTTTCTGTAAGATCAATACTCTTTCCATGTTGCCGTGAGAGGTTCCGCCCCAGACAATTAGTCCATACCTTATGTGTGGTTCACATAGGCCAAAATATGCTGTTCTTGCAGTATTGATGTCGGCAACTTGTTTAAGTCTTCTCATAGCATAAAGGCCAGATGACAGTGTTTTGCATAAGTTATCTACATGAGGGGTCCACGTAAGTTTTCTGTCAATGGTCATACCAAGCAGTTTCACCTTATCTTCAAGAACTATGTTTTCGAGTCCCCACTGTTTCAGCGTTGCTCTTCCAAAAACAGATCTGCTTTGTTTTTTGTTGTGTTTGCGACTAGGTCATTGTCTTTACAATATTTATAGGCCTTATGAAGGCTCTGAGCAGAGCGTTCTTTTAAGTTGGCAGTTGTATCTCCACTTATTATCAGTGTGGTATCATCTGCAAACATTAAACATGTGCTCAAGTCACCAAGTTGTTGTGGCATGGTCCGTTGGTAAAAAGAATAAATAGGATTGGTCCTAAAACCGAGCCTTGTGGCACTCCCCGGGTTATTTCCTTTGGACTAGATTTCACAAACTGAACCATGTTGTTTGCTGTGTATTTTATCTCAACCACTTGGCTACGTCCAGTTAAGTAGGATTGGAACCATGATTTAGCTGATCCTTTTATACCAAGTGCATCAAGTTTTTGAAAGAATGAGGTCGTGTCCCAAGGAGTCAAAGGCCTTGCTGAAGTCCAGTAGAAGTCCAGTAACTATCTTTCCCATCTTCAAGTAGATCAATTACATTTTGTATAAGACTAGTTATTGCAGTTGTGGTAGATTTTCCTTTGACAAATCCATGCTGCTTGTCGGTTAACAGATTGTTGTCTTGTAAGTGTTTTAATAATCTTGCATTAGGTCATTACATAAAATCTAACTCTAGAATTTTGGTGTGTGTGAGAGAAAAATTAGGCTTCAAGCATTAATGTAACACTACGGAATATAATACTCTAGCACACCATGAAGGCTATTGTGTATGTAAGTTAGTGACGAAACCTGTATGGGTCTTGGAGAGAGGATGTTGTCATTTTTATCTCTGGGTGGTCCCTGGTTGAAGTCCGAGAACTGAAAGCTAGAGAGTACCCTGGGTGTTCCAATACCCCAGCTCAACATGAAGGCTATGGCCATCTATAAATAAACAATAAAGTCAAAAACTCATTAACGTCTAAAAAACTATTCGTAAGTGCCAATGTTCCGTTTACTGGACGTTTCTAAAAACTATGCCTAAGATGTGTAACCTGGTGTTACAAATAGTAATGCCGATATTTAATTTTATACAACAATTCGCCTCGACATCGTGTCCCTTCAGGACTGGAAGACTTATTGCTGGCCAAATACTTATTTATTAGTTCGAAAAATAGTTAATTCTACTCCAGAGCTGTTTCACTAAACTAAATTAGGTACTAAATTAAAATCACACACCCAGCTTTAATGAGGACCTACGAATAATTGAGAATAATAATCATCGTGTAACAAATTTAGTGCTGGCTGACTCCTGCCGATTCCACATGACCTGCTAATTTTGAACTGAATAATTGTCAACTACATTGTTAAAAACTAATTTTTCCCTCCTAACACCTCACCCCCGAGACTCTACCCCTAATTAAAGTGGATTAGAACATGGTATTAATAAGTTACTACAATCTTAAACTAAGGTACTCATCCGTCCCGCGGTCTGCACGCCTCGAGAGCTTGTCCCCGACTCCTGACTTTATCGCTATAACCCCACCCCGCCCTTCCTACTCGTGACGTCATTTTGTACCTTGTCCCTTTTGGACTTACCATGGCTCCGCCACAGATATCAGATTGAAGTTAACCGGACATCACAAGACAAAACCATTAAAAATTCAAAAATAGAAATTATTTTATTTAGAAACATTTCCTTATTTATAAATGCAGACAAACTTCTCACAAGACTAGAATTTACTATTTATCTTGTGGATGATCTTTCAAGATAGTGGCTTTTTACAAGAGTCTAGACTAAAAGTGTGGTTGACCTAAAAAGTTGTACTAAAAAATCTTTTATTTTTGTGCCAATTTTTTATTTTTGTTGAACTGTCCCAAAACTGTGTGTGCAAAAGTTCAATATAGAATCACTTAGTAAGCTAAAAAAATGTTTTTCATATGAATTAAGTTTATATTTAAAATGAGACATCCCTCCAGCCACAAATAAGAGAGTGAAAGTGCTTGTGGTTTAACATTTTTCTTATGGTGCTAAATTCAAACCCTATACAGCCAAAGAGGCCCATACGGCCTCCTTGTACAGTCAAATCTTGGCTACATCCAGTCATTTTATCTGCTGGTATACATATAATTGCAACTTAGTACCCTTATTAGTAAGTAATTCTATTTCGCACAAGACATAATAAATTTGTGAAACGATATCTGACTTCGCTTAAAGAATTTATTTAAACTATGTCGCTTGGAAGCCCGACAACTTTGTCACGGTGACAAATGCGTGTAATGTGACATCAGCGTTAGCCTACCTTGTACGATCGAGACCGTTTGTAGTTGACAATGTCAGAATCTGAGCTGCGTTCCGTGTCATGGTTGTCAATAAACACCACTGTCTTATCTCCGGGTAGGATGTTCCAAGCTGGACCTAAAATTAGAATCATCAATAATCAATCAGTCATCAAGAATCTTTTATTGTTGACCCACAAACAATGTGTTGACAAAGTCTTAGTTGTTTAAGTGTTTACATAATACCTAATGTATGAATAAGCTCAAAAATTACATAGTATCAATTAGGTGCAGCAAAAAGTACAAGTCAAAAACTCTTAAAACTAAATTAAAAATTAAAATAATAAGTATGTCAGTACTGCTAGAACACATTTCTTCAACAGAGTAGAAGGAATTTCGATTCAGCCACCTTAAAATAACATTTTTAAACTTTAACTGTAAGCCTTCTAGTTTCTCAAAAGAGCTTAGAAGTATAACTTCAATACTAGTGTGCTTTTTTTGACTGGAGATGCTTATTAAAACACACTCAGTTTCAATTAAAAACACCCTTGTTACTTCCACCAACTCAGATTTGCTTTGGACCTAAATGCAAATTCATTAATACATGACAGTAATAACTGAATCTCATGTGAAATTATCCTGTAGTAGCCTATAACAAACAAAACACTATTTCATATTTAAAATGAAAACAAAACTTATAATCTATGAAAAAGTCAAATAAAGTGAAAAAACCAATAACGTAACAAATTTGTATTCTTCTAACATGTTTCTTCAGCAATTAATTTATGTAATTTGAGGAACTCAAACTTTTTTTCCCGTTGATAGAAGAATGAATATAAAACTGTTTGATGATATTTTCTAGATCTTCTGGTGGTCTACATGGTTTCAAATAGCACTTCTCGTGTCAGGTCCTACAATTTACAACTGAACCAAAACAAATGCCTCAACTAATTGACTAATTTACCGAAAGCTGGTCAGCCATTTGATATCATTTCCGTCCTTGGAAAACAGCGAACCCAGCTCTTTTCCGAACCTGAAGTCAGTGACAAGGCCCAGGGTGTATATTCTTGGTACTTCACTTCCATCAGTACCTGAAAGCACAAAAACATGATCAGATAAATACCAAGAGCATTTTCTGGCTCTTGAACTCGACATAAATTATTTCAACATCTGTAGATTTTAATTGTTGGAAGGGTTGATGCCCATATGATCTGAGACATCAAACTTATGGCCTAAGTCAGAGGCAGCACAGGTATATGGTCAGTCTGTGACTACAGCATTTATTGCCATTCCTGCTGACTTTATACAGTTTCCAATTCTTCCCCTTACATTTTTTTATCCCCTTTTATGCCTTACTGTGCTTGTCCTCATGGGCCCACTGGCCTGTGCGAGGATCTTATCAAACAGAATAAGGGGGAGAGTCGATACAGTTACAAGGTCGATGGGTACTGATAAAAAGTGCAACGGTCACAGACAGGATTTGAACCTGCGCTATCTCTAACTCCAGACCCAAAGTCCAACGTTTAGACCACTCGGCCATCGGCACTGGCTCAGGCCCACTCCCAATTCTGTTTGATAGAATCCTTCCTCTGACAAGTGTATATGAAGATGAACAGAATATGGCTACAAAGTACTTGTATAACAGCCCTTTTGTAAAAAAATCAAGTATAACACAGGTTCATCTAACTGAAATATTTCATAAACTCAGATTAGTTTTAATTAAATGTATAAATAAATTACTAAATGTTCTTGATAATATTGTGTCTACAAGAAGCAAAAGAAACACTGAAGTTCATTTACCTAGATGTCTTATATATTTTGCCATTTTGAACATTGGCTATCATTATAACTATATCCATTTTTACTCTTTTTGGTGGATTAAATTTTGATAAAAGAAATACTCCTTAAATTCGTTGACTGAAACTCCATCTGAAACATTTACCAAATGAGATGATTTTGAAATAAGAGAAAAAGGTAAGGACACCAAAAAGAAAACGGAGTAATTTTTTCATCATGGATAATACTTTCTTCAGTTATGACAATTTTTCATCATGCATATTGTTTTCTGCTTTGTATTCTTGATGGAAGTCACCAGATTGTAATATAAAAAACACTGTATCATAATAGGTAGATAAATTTGAATGTTCTTTAACACTTTTTCATGTTTTGTATATGTAAGAAAGATTGTTGAAATATTTTGCACCTATGTAAGGTGTTTTTCTTTTTTTAAATTCCAATTTTATGGGATTCAGTTGCTATAGTGCCCTTTTGTCCAGTATTATAACAGTGATTGCTTCCTAATAAAGGTAGTTTGTTAGCTTTCATTAATTTATTTAGTGTAGAGAATAGCTTGGTACGTGTAATGATAAACTGTCATGATACTCACACTAGAAAATTTATTTTTTACTGTATCATTTCAATCAAGGTCCAAAATAATACGAATACACCTTTTTTGTAGTATTAGTATCATATAATAGAATCTTGATGAAGCTCCATAAAATGCATAAAAGCCAAAAGCAATTGCAGAGTCTACATAAGCAAAATAAAAGACTTAAAGTATCAATTGAGCAAATGCTTTCTATTCTGTAAATTAAAATAAAACTGGAGGTAATTTTTTTTAACAACTAGATCAACATGCAAATCCCAAGTTAAGTGTTGATCAAGAATTAAACCCAAAAAATTGTGTTGACTATACTTGATTTGACAATTTGTCTTTAAATGAAATTACCGGCTTACTGATTAATATAGTGTGTGTTTAGAGGAGAGTACAATAAAATTAGTTTTTACTTTCGTTAATCAATAGTTGATATTTCATTAAGAGCAGAATTTACATTATCAAGAACTGTCAATGATTTTAATTCCAAATGAAAATAGATCGCTGAGCTTAACACTAGCATCGTCAGCAAAATACGCAAATTTTATTTAGTGGGTTATCATTGACCAACTGTGGCAAACCCTTTTAAATAAATTCAAAACAAAAGAGGTCCCAAAATAGACCCTTGTGGTACACCATGTTTAATTTCTAATAGTGACGATGAATTGTATGTTATTGTATTGTTAACCTCATGTCTAATTCCAACATATTGTCTCTTGTTTTTCAAATAATTCTGAAATCAGGCTAGACAACTTTTTTTCAATACCAATAGAGCTTAGTTTTATCTAATAATGAATTATGGCATACACTATCAAAAAGCCCTACTAAGATCTAAGAAGATCCCTATACCGACTTGATTGCAGCAATTAATTGCTAATTGTATTTAATTAATTGCGATAATGATTTATTTTTTGAGGTTTTTGTAACTACAGATTCATGATTCATTTATGTTTTCCAGTATGTTAGGTGACAATGCTACTACACATAGCTGGCACCATATGGATCAGAATCTTCAATTTTTAGATGTGTTTTCTACTGAAGTGTTTCTACCTGTTTTAATCATTTGAATAATTTAAGATTGTTCAAAATCTAGTGTTTTAACATCTTGTGTGTTGTAACTTATGTTTAACATTCTAGTTGTTACAAAATAAGCAAGTATAATTTAATTTTTAACTGTAACAGTAGTAATAAAAGTTATAACAGGCATTTCAACCATTACAATTTAACATTTTATTAAATTGCTGTTACAGACTGAAATAGTTAATTTAATTATAAAACCTAGGAATCTGGTGTAAAACTGACCATAATCAATGACCTCCTGGACGATGAAAGGTTTCGTATTGGGCGGAAAGCCGTGTTCTGTCTTGAGGTTTCTTCAGTCTGCCGTAGATCACTCTGAGATCCGACGGGTCCATATGTTTCGCAGCATCTACTCTGCAATCAAGCCATAATTTTCAAATAGTTTAATCATTTTACAAGGTATAATTGGTAAGTTATACAAGTGTAATTTCGCTGCATACAAGATTTTTAATGGTAATGTTTCTGAGGAGTTGCAATTCCGGTTTGTTCTTGGGGAGAACATAGCCAGGAAAATATTTTGAGGGGTCCAGACAACTGATATTTTCCCGTAGTGGACAGAGAGTAAGGCCCCATTTAGTTCCCCAAAGTTCTTGACCAGTTTCTTTGTTGAGAACGATCTTTCAGCAGTACATGTCAGTAATACTGAATTATTTAAATAATGATCGTTTACTATAAAGTAATTTTTTTTTATTTTAAATTTGGGGGGGTCTGAACCCCTTGGATCCCCTCGCTGGCTATGTTTTTGGTTCTTGGAAAATATAGCAAAAGGATAATGACTGCTTGAAATTTTTCTTATTTTTTTTTTTTTTTATTATTTGAATGTTATACATGGATGCAGCACTCAACATTAAACCATCTTGATGTTTGTGTTAACATTAAGGCGCCCTTTTTAGTAAAAGAACTGTTTTTACTCAAATATAACGTATTCCAAAAAATATTAAAAAGAACTAACCAAAAACTTTTAGTTACAGTTAATTATAAGTGAGGAAAGCTATTATTGAGTAGAAATGATGATTTTGAGGGTAATGTGTTTTGTAACAATTATAACTGGGATTAGACTTCTGTTATTAGAGTAAAGAAATCTCACAGTAAAAACCAAATTTTCAGATGACTTTCGTTCAACACTTAATTCTTCCCTTGGTTATAATGTTATTGCTATTTTCGCTATTATGAGTAAACATTATGTTTCAACTAAATATGTAGCTATAGTGGGAAGGGTTAATTCAATGTGAATGTTGAACGTTGACATTCACCATTGAGTCAACCCTTACCTCCATAGCTTATATGTTATGTGTAGAAAACTTGGTTGCTCCCACCGTACTTAGAGATCGTGTATAAAACATCGTAGTGCACTCAATTGTGCACCTGATGAGACAATGAGAATACCTTTTCAACTATATACACTATATTTTTTAGTCTAGAGGTGTCTCTGATGTCAAAACAGTGTAACGAGTTCATTTTGAGCTTCTTCGTCACAGACTTTTTGTGGATCTCTTCAGACGAACATGACTCCAGATTCCAAGAGTCATCTGTGATAGTATTCAGATTCCAAACACTGCAGCAAGAGGAAGGTAAACTGAAGAATAAACTAAAAATTCTAATAAATGTCTGCACAATATGATGTTGATAGAACTATTTGATAAATTGAATTTAAAATGTTTGAATACTACTGACCTGAAACCTGCCATTCCCAGGTCAATCAGGTTGTTCAGGTAGTCAAACAACCTTCTGCCTGACCTCCTCTCTCGTCTGGTTTAAATCATGAAGCCCGACTAGGTTGCAGTTCCAGATCTGTAATTGAATTGTTTTCCAAATTACCTACTTAGTCTGGTTCTTTAACATAACATATAACTGGTATTGTTTTCTCAAAATAAATACAATTTTTTTAGAACAGAAATCAGTATAAATTGAAATGCTAAGATTTCTTAAGAGCTGGATGTATTTTTAGTATTTAGGCGCCATCTTGATTTTAGTCCCATAAGAATAATAAACTTCACACACTTTTACAACCTTACGTTTAGTCAGAATTATGAAATATGTCTTATTTCAGAGATTTAATTATATGTATAAATTCAAGTGCTTTTTAGATTTTTCGGTATTTTTATAGGTTATTTTTTAAAAAGTCTGAAACTTTTTTTGTACTTCCTTGTTCAATTATTGTCCGAGTATATACTTTCCAATTAATAATGTTACTTTTCCACCTTCTCCCCAAACACCATCCTGTAAAAAAAATGCCTTTTTTTATTGCTCTGCACACAATTTTTTTAAACAGCAAAATCTTCAGTACCTTTTAGGATGACTTCATAGTAGCGTATCTCTTGAAAGAAATCAGATTGTTAGAATGCTCAGAAAACATTTTCTTACCTTCAGGACTTACATAACATCTTTTGGTCTGACACATCAAAACGTAAAACATGTGAGCCTTGTCATGTGGTTAAATCTGGCAAGATGAACACTGACGCTGAAGGGGGTTATTCCAGTCCTTGATGCCGCACTGGGGCTGGTGGAAGTCAGCAGACGTGTAAGGTACAGCAGGATAAGAGAGACCTCTGCCATCACAGGTACTTCCTCCTACACCCTTTACAGTCCGGGGGTGAGCCTGTCATGTGAGTTGAACACTACATCTGCTATCACCCTACAGACAGAGACAGAATACTGCTTTAGTTAGAGAATATTTCTGCAGATCAAACTTGTCAAGTTTTCTTCAATATTCTATGAAACTTTTAGTTAATCTATTTTTTAAATATAAAAAATTGTTTTCAGTATAGAATTAACACTTCCAAATGTTTAGTGTTGTAGTAGTATAAAATATCGAATTCAATTTGACACTGTTGTATTTTTTACTATTGATTCAATATCCATAAATGACTAAAATAATTTTCAACACTTTCCAGTCAAGGACCAAATGCTTAATTTACTTTTTCAGAAGATGAAAACCTCTTGAACACAGGGGACTTGCAAAGGCCACATAAGGAGGGATGTATAAGAACTAAAGTACTCAGGGGATCATATTGTTAAATTGAAGTCCCACAGACTAGGGTGGCAATTTTACAGAGGTGGAACACATGTTATAGCTCCTAGAGGCTGGATTGATCCAGAGTAGTGATGGAGAATCGAATACAGTGTATTTAAAGAGGCACCCTTGTATACGAATACTTTTTCTAACAGACAAGACAAGACCTTTGTCCTTACTTTCCTTCCCGTAATCCATTGTTTCTTGGTTTATTTAGAATAGCCCTGCCAAAAATGTTAAGAAAATCTTTTGCCTTTTATGTGCCTCCTACAAACATGCCATACTCTTGATTAATGTAATCCAGGAAAAATTTATATTTGTTTACCTGCTACTTCAGTCTCATTGGAAAAGATTCCTTTCTACTACATGTTTAGTCACCAACGGTTGTAGAAATAGATTGAAGCAAAGAAACCTCAATCTTAATTTTGTTTTTTTAACAACAACATAAAATAAACATTCATTTTTGTCTTCATTGTTTACAAAATCGTATTTATTAATTGAATATTTGAACAATTTGTCAAGTTTCGAAAAATTTGTAATAACTTGTTTCAAATTATGAATTCTCCCCTTAATTATTTCTTTTCATAGTCTAATATAAAACCCTCCAATGAAATACATGTATTTTAATGAAATACGAATACAGCTTTTGGAATACTTTATTTGAATAACTATTATTCCTAAGGAAATGAATACTGTAGGTTTAGAATTTTGATGCTTCCAAAGAAAATTGTAATTCATTTTGAGGTTATTCGAATTACAATTTAACTTCTCCCATACACTAATCCAGAGGTCTGGATGGCTATAATAACGTGAGAGCTTCAGAGGCTAGTTATGATCTTAGACAATCCTGGAGCCATGTTTGATGCAGAGGTTTGTCAGTTGTTCCTAGATCTTCCCTGGGTGTCCTCGGGAAACTGACTGGGGTTATCGAAAACTAGAGTTTTAGATGGAAGTTTCAAAAAGTAGGGTTTCCCTCCCCAAGGGAGGTTCTAAGAGGCCAAGTGGTTACAGAAAAATTGAGATTCCAAGAGGCCGAAATCATTATAACATAACATGATGGTTTCCAGGAGGCCAATAGGTACACTTTCACCCCTTGAATTGGATCTGGTTGAAGCCGTTTGAAGAGAGATTCTAGAAAAAAAATAATAGAAGCTTCTAGAGACCTTGCTGTCTCTGTGATCAGAGAAGTCTTAAAAAGGGGAGCTGGGGCTT
>NW_025781507.1:0-42929 GCF_021130785.1 Homalodisca vitripennis | reverse complement strand
TTTGGAAGTGTAGTTTATCTTACTTAGTTGTCAGATCACGCAGATAATACCTTTCACGCGTCAATAACAAGGACCACGACCCTTTCCACTGCACACATCTGATAATCCTGATAGTGAGTTACAGAACTGTGCATCATCCAGGGTTCTACCAATGAAGGGAGAAGGCTACAAAGGCTGCAGGAAAAGGGTCAGAAATCGTGTGCTAACAATTACTATAGCATAAAAAGATTATCAGATTTGGCTCCTTTATAATCAGAACAGAAACAATCCTCAGCTGTAGTTTTAGTGGGGGGGGGGGGGGTGGTTTTCCCCCCCCCCCCCCCCCCCCCCTCCCCCCCCCCCCCCCCCCGTCATCATTCGCCTCTTCTGGTTTGGTTTGCCAACAAGAATCTTCTTATCTATATGCAATGAAATATTATTAGTATTACGTTCACCAAGATATGAAGAGGCTGCGTTCCCGACTCGGTCTATGAGGACAGAACTTTGGATCTGAGTTAGAGATATCGCAGGTTCGAATCCTACTTAGTACTTTTTATTAATTACAAATCGCCTTATCCTTAAATATGTTTGGTACGATCCTCTGCCCCGCACTTGTTGGTCCTACGGACGGGACGGGTAGAAATTTAAGGGCTCATAAAAGGATTCAGTCTCAATAATTATAGAAGGGAAGGAGTGAAAAGAAATCTATTGGGTCACATGGACGCATGTGTGTGTGTGTGTGTGTGTGTGTGTGTGTGTGTGTGTGTGTGTGTGTGTGTGTGGGTTGTGTGTGTGTGTGTGTGTGTGGTTCAAGTTCAAGGTTCAAAAAAAGTTCAAAAATTCTTTATTTGTATTTCAGTTTACAGTACAATACATACATTTTCATGTGCTATGTATTAGCACGTGCGAATATGGAAAAACATTGTTTCATTTAAATTTTATATTGAGTCTTTATCATGCATCGTTCGGCAGAATTAAGTCTCTTTACAGTCCTTTATTTACTGGTGCAGCTACCATTCCACAAACTCAATAGACCACACAATTACTAACCTTAGACAAACCTAAAATAACAGTGAATAGTTATCTAATACTTAACAGATTTCCACAAACCTACCTAATTCCATTTACAAATAACAACAAATAACTTTCTTTAACAAAACCAGCAATAAAAATCTATAATGGGGACATTAAACAAACATAATCAAGCATTATAAATAAAACACATAAATAAAATAATAAATAAATAATAAACAGGAATAAAGCACATACAATTCTAATTATATAATAACATTCAGGAAACATGATTTTCTGGGTTTAATTATTTAAATCTATTAAAATGAAAAAAAAAATTCCCCCCCATGATATTAAACCAGATACATATTTGAAATCAATCTATTAAAAATCTATATTTAACAAATATAAAAAAAAGAATATTAGATAGTACCAAATCATTATTTTAATTATAAATACAATATAAATTATTATACATATTACACACACAACATAACAACACGATATATATATATTATATATTATACTTTATTATACTATATATATCATATCAACATATATACAATACAATACATTACATATACACAGTCAGTCACATTATGTTAATCCAATGTGTAAATTATATTCCTAAAACTTTCTTTTTGAATTTAGGTTTTCCGTTTCTCATGTAATATTAATAATTTCCAAAAATGTATGATACAAAATTCATTAAAAACATATTTATTCCTGAATAACAAAACTGTTTCTCTTCCATATCTCTTTTGAACATTAAATGGGAGGTCTTTTTTTTTCACAATAGGCAATCACATTAGATAAGCGAGTACTCACAGGACATGTTCTCAAACTTTATATCTCTCTCATTATTCTATTCTAATATACATTATATTGAGACCTCAATTTGTATAACGTGAGAAAAGGTCATGAATATTTTTCCTTGTTTGAAGAGGATGGTGAAACGCTATACAAATTTTTTTTAGATGGTACCACATCTACGTAACTGCAAACCTTTGTAATAAATATTAACCATGGTTTCAAAAATCCTGTTTCAATAAGTAGCACCATAATGGATAATCCCGTATTTTTTCATATCGTACTTTTCAAACCATGAGAAGTATAGATTCTTTCAAATGCTGGTGTGGTCTCTTTTAGAAATCCCCTCATATGATTACAGTGAAGTAATTAATTTTTCTTAGTTTTGCCGATAAGATTAATTTGCATAACAGTCCCATTTTAAATTTACTGTATCAATTACTAATCCTAGGTTATTTCACACTATTTACAAACTTTCAATCCTACTCTCTCAAAACACCAACACACCCATACACAGACAGCAACATGCTTATGACAACAAAAATCATTTCTCTGTTGCAATTCCTCACACTTTGGTATCTCTGTCATAAAATAAATAAACACTTGGAACTTGCTACTGTTTTATAATTTAACGTTATTTCTGAGCTAGCCACCTGGAAATAACAGACAAAGTCCTGAGGAATACTTTTTATGTTTCAGGGTTGCTTCTGTTCATAAGCAGAGCAAAACTTATGCGCGAGCCGTGGTCATCAGGCATATTTGCAAATATTGAGGAGTTTAGCGGAATACATAGTAATACATAACTATATTATTAAATATAACATAAACATGAGGAGGGCCCCAATTACTCCCCACCCACTGTGCCAATTCAGTTTTGGGGGTTTCCCCACCCTTAAATGTTAATTTAACCACTATGCACACCAACCAACATTTCACATACCTGCGCCCTACATTTACAAAAAGATTTAAGCCACTTGAATGCATCGCCACCCGATATCCGATCACACTTTAATTTTTATTTTAACAGTATATATCCAATATCCACTAAGTCAAAAGCCCTTCTGGAAAATCTAAAATAAATAGATTAAACACCTTTTTATTTTTAGTTAATTCTGAATCCGCTATACATTTTAACATGATTTTCAATGGCTAAGTCCTGTTCCTCTGCCTGGTAAAAATCCCAAAATTGTTGACATCGAAAACAATATTTTTTCTACATAAACAAAAATAATCCAGAAATCTTCTGAGTCTTCTTTAACTATTACTGCATCAAAAAATCTTGTGCTACTGTATTAATCAATGTAGAGTCGGTCTATTAACGAGGAAAAATCTTGGGAGGGATTTCCGCTGATTTTATAAAAATGGGGAATATACACAAAGCAATTTTTAAATACTTTCTGGGAAATCACCACCCTGTTCTAAAAGACTTTTGCTGTAAATATTAAAAAGAAGTGGGACGATACTATATCTATATTTTATTTTAATAGTTAAGTATACTTATTCCATCCACGCCACAACTTCTTTCTTTATTCTGCATTGTTATTTTATAAACTTCAAGAAATGCGCCGTCATAAAGTTACAGAAAACGATTTGCAGCTTATCTATATTATCATCACAATTAATCAGGCTTATCCGACATACAAACATATCACAGCCAAAATTCTGCTGTCCCTCAAATGTGTAGGTAACATTCACATAGATAATCAATTGAAACTGTTCAGGCCACAAATACCTCTCAATTTACCCACCTACTACCCCTAAGACACATTCGAATCTTCACATTGATAACAACATTGTTATACTGGATTTAATTTTTTTTCTTCCATATGATATTTCTAAACAATTTGCCAATGATTATTCTTTGGTGTGTTTAACGCTGTGGTTTCCATCAATCCAACAGATGAATAATAATCTATAATTTGGCTTTTCTTAATTTATTTACGGACAAATTTTGAAAAATTCTTTATATTGGTGAGCTAAAACATTATTTATCATGTTCCAACGTTACCCTCGCAGAACACAATTTATATAGGATCATTCTTTCTGGTTAACTAAGCCAATCAAAGTAAGTAATCATTATCCAAGGACTTACTCGCTTTCTGTTTTTTACTATTTAAAACTTTTAGTTTATAATTTACATGATATCATTGTAACTACAAATTATAAGAATATCATGAGAAATGAAGCTAATCAGCAGCATTTAATATCAGTATGTTCATTAAAACTAGACCTCGCCAATCCACCTGACATCAATTTCTTCCGCCAGCAGGTTGTAATCTATACTACCCTACAAAATCCTATTTTGGTTGCATATTATTTATTTTATAATGTTATAGTATTTAAAATTTCTATATTTTTAAAAGCCATAAAATGGTCAGTAATACAGTTGTTCTTCAAAAACATGGCAATTTAAGTAATCAATCAGGGGCTGGTAGAATTAACGAAACCAAATACAATGATCAATGAAGGGACATGAGTAACTATTTTTAAAATTAGTTGTGTGTGTGTGTGTGTGTTGTGTGTGTGTGTGGTGTGTGTAGTGATGTGTGTGTTGTGTGTGTTGTGTGTGTGTGTGTGTGTGTGTGTTGGTGAGTTGTGTGTGGTGTAAGTAGATATGAATGTAAGGGTTCTAGCGCCACTTTTGGGACCAGAACGAGAAAAATCAATGTTAAAAATACTGGTTTTAGAAAAAAAGGGTAACAATAAACGAATCCTGTAACTCACTGTGGGAATGTAAAAATAAAACCGAATTCTGATAGCTGTTTTACTGTTCATTGTAGGCTTCTAATTTCTTAAGCTGTTTGTAATGGGAAAAAAAATAAATCCAGAAAAACCTGTCTCGTAAATCCTTTTATTCTACAAAGTTAATTGTAGACACAAAGTCCTTTATCTTTAATAGTCATTGCTTTTTCCAGTAAACAGACCAAGTATAATTTAATTTTCATTTTTATTTCAATTCTTTAATCTTATTTTTTTTCCATCAAAAATCAGTCCAAAAATTAATCTGTGTTCGGCAAGTGTACTTTACAATCCTTGCCAACTCGGCTTTCGGCAAATTATTGTAAACAGTCAGACCACATCGAATTTAATATCTTTCTATTTTAATATTCCAATGTCACAATTTTATCATAACTTACTTATTTTCTTCTAAATACAATTCAATTTCTTTGATATTCTTGTGAACTTTAAATTCCAACCAACCGTCATTTAATAATAAATTCCATTCCCTATTAGTTAAGCCTAGCTCCATTGTACATAAGAAAATAAAATTATTGAAAAAATAGTAATATAAGAATTTAAAATTGCCCCCTAACTCAAACGCAATCATATGAGTACTATTTTGTCCTATAAATTTATACTATTTTTTCAAAAATTTTAAGTTCTTAAGTACTTACAGATCTTTTCTATACATAAATAGAAGCAATCTTAACAGCTGTTTTTACTACAAATTAGTGTGCTGATTTTGTGTAAAATTCTAGTAAATCTAAATTCCTTTCCTCCACTTTTCAAAGTGTTAAGTTTAAAACAAATTTTTCTTTCTTCTTTTAATAATAGAAGAATCAAAGGCTGTTTAAACCATAAATTGTGCTGATTTTTTTAAATTCAAATTGTTGATATATAAAATCCTTAGAAAATTGTACTGGAATTATTGGCTATTTTTTTTTCAAAGTCTTAATAAAAAGATATTTCACTAAATAGTATAAACTGGAAAAACTTGGGCAGAAAGGGACATTCAAATTTTTCCGCCTTCCCCTAATTTAAATGGAGAGGAAAAAGGGATATCCTTCCTGCCCGTTCTGTCAAAAAAGGACATTTTCGAACACATTCATTTATACCCGAACACCCCATATTATAAGTCAAAGAATCATCTGAAAAATATAAATGATATTTAATGAAAAAGGAATTAAACCTTATAATTTTGAAGGAACTTGGGCTAAAGAAAAATACAAATTGCCGATCACACAATAACATGTTATTAATATAGAAAAATTGCCGTGAACTAAAGAAAAAATTTTTAAGGAAAAGTAAAAAAAGATTCTCAATTCTAATTTAAAGAATGGGAAAAAATTACAATCAAATCCGGCTGAGACAAATGTGAGTTCCATTGAAAAAACAAAAAAAACGATAAAACTAAGTCTGAAATGATCGAAGAAACATTGTAAACAAAACTCTTAATGAGAAAACCCACTGACCACCCCGAAAATATTCAATTGATGTAGAAGTTTTAAAATTAAATTAATAATTTAATAATTATATAATAAACATTAAGTATAAAATAAATCCTCAATACACAACGGTCTTTTCCAAGCCAATACATTTTAACAAATTTAAACGATAATTCCATGTCATATTTACAAATATCTGATCAATTATGTCGGTCAGAAATTAAGAGTTTAAAAATCTGAGAAATTTCAAAGAATAATGTTAAAAAAAAATATATGAAGGGTTATCTCTCTTTAAGAATGATGCGAATACGAACGAACTTTAGTGTAACGGTGAGAAACACAAACTATTGTCCAATGTTACCTGTTACTCATAAAAGGCAGACGAAATCTTTGGACATAAACGGAGCAGACTTTATTTACTAAGCTAATATTTAATAAATTAACCACATCGAGAAAACAGGACAAAATCATCCATAATCGAGGGTTCTGGATGGACATTAAAACGCTGTAAACAACTGATTTTGAGCCTTAATAAACACGAATTTATGAAACGCAGGATCATATATCGATTTACCAAAGAAAATCAAAGATAAAAAAGCTTGTATAAATATAAAAAATAAAGATGATTATTGCTTTATTTATTCTATCCGATGCGCTATTGAAAAACCCGAAAGAGACTGCGAAAGATCAAAACAATATGAAAAATTTGTAAATGACGAGATATTTTCTGGGTTCGACTATCCTATGTCTTTAAAAGATATACAATTATTTGAAAAACGAAGCAGTAAAGCAAAGTATAATTATCCGAAAATGTCTGTAAATGTCTATGGTTTTGATGAAAAACTCAATATTGTTCCGTTGCAAATTTCAGAAGTTTATGACGCCAAATTAGAAATCAATTTATTGTATGTAAAACAAGATGAAAAATCTCATTATGTTTTGATAACAGATTTAAAACAAACTTGTATTTTCTCAGTTATCTAAGTGTAAAAATAAAAAATTTCTATGCAGAAGATGTTTAAGCCATTTCTACAAATCTGGAGATTTAACAGATCATTTAGAAATTTGCAAGCAACACGAAGTTTGTAAGCCAATTATGCCGTTTCCAGGTCAAACAACATCATTTACTAATTATCAAAAGAAATTTTCTCATCCTTTACGTTATTTATATGGATTTTGAAAGCTATATTAGAGGAAGATTCCCACATGCAAAAAACAATCCGCAAAAAATCGACTACAACCAAGATTCAGAAGCACATTCCATATGGTTTTACTCTATACTTAGTGTCTAATGTGACCAATCGTATGTACAAGCCGATATGTTATCGAGCAAAAAATGAAGAAGATTTGCCGAATGTTCCAAAACAATTGTTTGAAGAGCTCAATAAATTATCGAAATACATAGCTAAAAAATATAATTCTAAGAACCAAAAACCCATGAAATTAACTGAAGAAGAAGAAATTTCGTATCAAAATTCCAGTCTTTGTCATATTTGTGAATGTGAGGGTTTTTGATAATCAAACAAGAAAAAAAGTACGAGATCATTGTCATTTAACAGGTAAATTTCGAGGTTCAGCTCATTTAATCTTGTAACTTGAATCTCAAATTTTCCTCAAAATATTCCAGTTTTCTGCCACAATATGTCATGTTTACGATACTCATTTGTACATAAAAGAATTGGCTAAACAGTATGGTAATGTTGATTTGATCGCAAAACACCGATGAAAAATATATAAATTATTCTGTAAATTCTGGATATGGATATGAGTTTGAAGATGATAAACCAAGAAAGTACATCAAGTTTTCTTTCGTAGACACGTTCAGATTTATGGCATCGTCTATAGAAAAGTTAGCTAAAAAACCTCAAAAAAGATGATTTCAAACATACAAATCATTTTAATACAAGATGGTCTGAACGCAATTCTAGATAGACAACCAAATGACGAAGAAGAAATCTTTAAAATTCTATCTGGAAAAGGCATATTTCCTTACGAATTTATCGATAGTATTGAAAAAACTTGATTACACAGAAGAATTGAGAATTCAAGATTTCTATTTCACTTTTGACAGATGAGGAGCATATCTGAGGAAAGATTTTCAACACTACTTAAATGTATGGAACAAATTAAAAGTAAAAAATCTAGGAAATTACTCCGATCTCTATAACATTCAAGATGTTTTATTGCTTGCCGATATATTCGAAAATTTCAGAAACATTTGCCTAAATTGCTATAAACTTGATCCAGCACACTATCTAACAGCTCCCAGTCTTGCATGGGATGCTATGTTAAAATTAACGAATATAGAATTACAATTAATTAGTGATTATAATATGTATTTGATGATCGAAAAAGGTATTCGCGGAGGCATTTCTCAATGTATTAAACGATATGTGAAAGCAAATAAAACAAATATTTAAAAGATTTTGATAAGACAAAGCCCGAAAACTATTTGTTGTACGTCGATGCAAACAACCTTTATGGGTATGGACTTATGCAAAATTTACCATATAACGAAATCAAGTGGATGGATCCTAAAACGTATACAACAGCAGAATGGAAATGAAACAATTTTGGAACTCACTGGCGACGAAGATTATGGATATATTTTAGAAGTTGATCTTGAATATCCAACAAAATTTGCATGAACATCACAAAGATTTACCTCTTGCTCCAGAACATTTTAAAAACAAACTTTGCACAACTCTTTTAAACAAAACAGAATATGTTGTTCATTCTAGAAATTTGAAATTCTATCTAGAACAAGGTATGATTTTAAAACATGTGAATGATCAGAAACCTTTCATGAAAGAAATATATCGATTTTAATACTAGTATGAGAACCAAGGCTATAAGTGACTTTGAGAAGGAACTTTTTATAAGCTTATGAACAACTCGGTTTTTTGGAAAATCGATGGAAAATGTAAGAAATAGATGTGATATTAAACTAGGAAACGAAGAATTTTCAATGAAAACAAGCTAAGAAAACGAATTTCAAATGTTTCAATATCTTTGACGACAAACTGTATAGCGAGTCACATGTACAAACAAAAGGTTAAATTTAACAAACCGATTTACATAGGATTTTCAGTTTTCTCGACCTCTCAAAATTGCTAATGTACGAGTATTTATTACAACAAATTAAAGAAGTTTGATCCAGATTTGAATCTGTGTTACATGGATACAGACAGTTATTTCTTAGAATTGAAACGAGATCCCTTTAAAATTATTAAAGAAAATATAGATGATTTCGATACGAGCGACTATCCAAAAGATCATGAATGTTTCACTACTAAAAATAAGAAGGTAATAGGGAAATTCAAAGACGAATTGAACGGCGAGATATTAGAAGAATTTTTGTGGTTTAAGATCAAAGATGTACTCGTACAAATATCTAGACAAAAATCCAGTTAGGTGTAAAGGAATTAAGAGAAGCGTTGTAAATAAAACAATAAATATCGAAAACTTAAAGAGATGTTTGTTCGAAGATAAAGAAGAATTTAGGGAGATGACTGTAATAAAAAGCTATAAACATGAATTGTACACCGTCACTATAAACAAGTTAGCACTGAACGCTAAAGATGATAAGAGAATCGTTCTAGAAAATAAGATCGATACAGTAACCTTATGGCTATAAAAAATGAAGCAAAATCTGATATATTAGATGAGTTAAATAAACTTGGAAACTTTTGACATGTAAATGGAAGATGATTTGATTCACTGCCACAAATGCAAGAAAAAAACGAAAAATATAGATTCTAAAATCGTTCAAACTCAAAACGGGTTGTATAGAATTGCAGCAAAATGTTCAAAATGTAAGACAAAATAAGAGTAAATTTATAAAGAATCCAAATGAAAAACAAGTAAAGAAAGAATCTAAGAATAAGGAAGAAATCGAGATTGAAGCTAGAGAAATTCATGCACCAGTACGAAAGAAGTTTAAAAAGAGAAAAATTATAACATTAGGAATTGACGATTTATGGGCAGCAGATTTAGTTATAATGTCTAACTATTCGGATCAAAATGATGGATTCAAGTATATGTTAAATGTTATTGATACTTTCTCAAAATATGCTTGGTCAAGAGCTATCAAAAGAAAAAAACGGTAAAGATGTTTCAAAAGCCTTCGAAGATATAGTAAAAGACGCGCGATAAAAGATCAATCACAAACCGCCAAACCTACTTCATACAGATAAGGGTTTAGAGTTTAAAAAATAAAGAATTTAACGATGTTTTGAGAAAATACAACATTAAGATTTATCATTACTGAAAACGAAGAGAAATCAAGTATTGTAGAGAGATAATAACAGAACTCAAAATGAGAGAATGAAAGTAATTTTTGAGATTAATAAAAACTTTAAATGGATCGATATTCTTCAAGAAATTCGTAAAAGAAATATAACGATACTGTCATAGCACAATCAAAATGAAGCCGAAAGACGTAGATAAGGATGCAGAAAAGGAGTTTTTAGAGACCGTTTTCAAGTATGTTCCACCTGAAATTCACACGAAAACTAAATTTAAAGTCAATGATCTATGTAAGAATTGTTAGTAAAAAACAAACACATTTTCGAACAAATATAAGAACAATTGGTCAAGAGAAAATCTTTGTGATTTATCAAATTAATAACACAGATCCTGTAACTTATAGTATAAAAGATTTAAATAATGAAGAAAATAACCGGAAAGTTTTATGAATATGAATTTGAGAAAGTCAAAAGATTTTTTCTATATAAATGGAGGCTCAAAAGAAATGTTCAATGTGCAAAGAAATAAAAGGTTTTGAAGCTTTTTATAAAGATAAAAGTAGAAAAGATGGAAATTATTTATAATTGTAAAGATTGTTATAGGAAGTATCATAAAGAGCTGTATGATAAAATAGAAAAATTAACTTTGGAAGAGAAAGAATGTCTTAAATGTAAAGAAACTAAAAATAAATTTCAGAGTTTTAAATAGTCATCACTATAGTAGAGATAAGAAAGACTCATATTGTAAAGATTGTGTAAAAGAAGAATCACCATAGATTATATTATGAAGATACTCAATGTGAATGTGGAAGAACTATAAAATGGTTAAATAATTATCAAAAACATTTTACAAACAAAATATCATAATTCAAGAGTTTCACATTTTTCATCGTGTAATAATTTTTTCTATATAAATGGAGTCTCAAAAGAAATGTACAAAGTGTCAAGAAGAGAATAGAAAAGGACTGTTATTGTAAGGAATTATACGTTAAAATGGACAAATTAACTTTAGAAGAAAAAAATTGTTACTTTTGTAAAGAAATTAAAAATATTTCTGAATTTAATAACTGGCAGTATAGTAAAGATAGAAAAGATGCTTTTTGCAAAGATTGTGCTAAAAAAATTTTCAGCGAAAGTTATAAAAACGAAATGCCTTGTGAATATGAAAAAAAGATTTTACAATGGTTACCTAGTTATGCTAAACATTTACAAACAAAATATAATATAAATCGAGAGTTTTTAGTAAAATTTAGAAACATTTTCATCGTGTAATTTAGATATTCTATAAATCAGTCGAGATTCTGCCATATTTGTAGTAAAATGATTTCCGTTGTATAAAATATTCAAAGATTCTTTCATTTGGTTGTAGAGATTTATACTATTTGGATCTCCTTGTCTTAATAAAATTTCCATTTCTGGGTAATCAATTTCAAGTTCTTTCAATCTTTTTCGGTATTTCTCTCTTTTGAGCTCTGATAACGTAATAAGGATATTCCCACATGTGATTCTTCTTAATTAACACAAAAACATGGTGTTTTTTCTTATCAAAATCTTTACAAACAAGATCTGGTTTCATTAACTCCATTCGCAATTCTTGATTCTCTATTTTCAATGATTTCATTTCATCTTTAATTTGTAACTGTTTTATTTCATCTTTTAACTGCTTATTTTCGTTTTTGAGTTTGTACTCACCATATTTTCTAATGGAAGGTAATACTTCTTTCGTAACCCAATTTTTTAAAACAATTTCGCTTCTGGTTTATGCGATCTCAAAAATTAAAGAATAAAGTCCAGATTCATTAACGAAAAACAGTGTTATTTTGGAAGTTTGAAGGTAAGCTATTTATAGCCCCCTTATATTTAGATTAAAATAGAAGTTTTTAATCATCTTCGTCAAACGTTTATTCTGATCGTTTGCATAGTATTTTCATATTCTAGAATTTTTGCTACGTCTTTAGCCTTAAACCAGATCACATTGTTTTCGTCAACAATCGTAAAGATATGTTTGTTATTGAATATAAGTTGATTATTGAGTAGGTCTACAACTGACTCCATTTAGATAGAAAAAATTTAACAAGCAATTTTTTTATTTTGAGTATAAAGTCCAGATTCATTAACGAAAACAGTGTTATTTTGAAAGTTTAAAGGTAGTCTATTCAATAGACCCCCTTGATTTATGTCTTTAAACATTGATTTATCCATCATCAACGTTTAATATTATTGCTTGTCTCGTGTTTTCATATTTCTAAAATTTTTGTAAGAGCGTCGAATCGACGCCCTTGTCAGAATCTATGTTTTCAAAGCTTTTTTTGTATTTTTCTTTAAACATTGTCTTTATTCGTATTTTTTGTGAATATTTGTGAGGTGGCCTCGAGGGCTACCTTATCTTTTAGATTAAAAGTATTTGGTATTTATCAAATAGGTAAGAAAGGAGGGTTGCTATGCTACTTTTCAGCTACCTGTAAAAAAATCTACTTTTTTTTGCAAAATTTTGCTAGAATTCTACTAAATTTAGCAAGGTTTTTACTAAAAATTACTGCATTTTTGTTCAAAAATGTTGAAGTTAAAAAATTTCAGCTACTTTTAAAAATAGTGAAAAAAGTTAGAAAATTGTACTAATTTTGGCAAATATTAACAAATTTAAAAATTTGGAAACGTGGAACGTGAACGTGAACGTGGAACGTTTAGAACGTGAACGTGAACGTGAAACGTGGGGAACGTGAACGTGAACGTGGAACGTGAACGTGAACGTAGAACGTGGAACGTAACATGAACGTAAATTTTTGTGTTTTACGTTTAATTTAACCGTGATTTTACATGTAAATTCGTGTTTTTAGGTTTAAAAACACGAGATTTACATGTAAAATCACGTTAAATTAAACGTAAAACACAAAATTTACGTTCATGTTTACGTTCCACGTTCTTACGTTCACGTTCACGTTCCACGTTCACGTTCACGTTCCACGTTCACGTTCACGTTCCACGTTCACGTTCCACGTTCACGTTCACGTTCACGTTCACGTTCTACGTTCCACGTTCCACGTTCACGTTCACGTTCCACGTTCCAAATTTTTAAATTTGTTAATATTTGCCAAAATTAGTACAATTTTCTAACTTTTTTCACTATTTTTAAAAGTAGCTGAAATTTTTTAACTCAACATTTTGAACAAAAATGCAGTAATTTTAGTTAAAACCTTGCTTAAAATTTAGTAGAATTCTAGCAAAATTTTGCAAAAAAAGTAGATTTTTTTACAGGTAGCTGAAAAGTAGCATAGCAACCCTCCTTTCTTACCTATTTGATAAATACCAATACTTTTATCTAAAAGATAAGGTAGCCCTCGAGGGCCACCTCACAAATATTCACAAAAAAATACGAATAAAGACAATGTTAAAGAAAAATACAAAAAAAGCTTTGAAAACATAGATTCTGACAAGGGCGTCGATTCGACGCTCTTACAAAAATTTTAGAATATGAAAACACGAGACAAGCAATAATATTAAACGTTGATGATGATAAATCAATGTTTAAAGACATAAATCAAGGGGGTCTATTGAATAGACTACCTTTAAACTTTCAAAATAACACTGTTTTCGTTAATGAATCTGGACTTTATACTCAAAATAAAAAATTTGCTTGTTAAATTTTTTCTATCTAAATGGAGTCAGTTGTAGACCTACTCAATAATCAACTTATATTCAATAACAAAACATATCTTTACGATTGTTGACGAAAACAATGTGATCTGGTTTAAGGCTAAAGACGTAGCAAAAATTCTAGAATATGAAAATACTATGCAAAACGATTCAGAATAAAACGTTGACGAAGATGATAAAAACTTCTATTTTAATCTAAATATAAGGGGGGCTATAAATAGCTTACCTTCAAACTTCCAAAATAACACTGTTTTCGTTAATGAATCTGGACTTTATTCTTTAATTTTGATGATCGCATAAACCAGAAGCGAAATTGTTTAAAAATTGGGTTACGAAAGAAGTATTACCTTCCATTAGAAAAATATGGTGAGTACAAACTCAAAAACGAAAATAAGCAGTTAAAAGATGAAATAAAACAGTTACAAATTAAAGATGAAATGAAATCATTGAAAATAGAGAATCAAGAATTGCGAATGGAGTTAATGAAACCAGATCTTGTTTGTAAAGATTTTGATAAGAAAAAACACCATGTTTTTGTGTTAATTAAGAAGAATCACATGTGGGAATATCCTTATTACGTTATCAGAGCTCAAAAGATGAGAAATACCGAAAAGATTGAAAGAACTTGAAATTGATTACCCAGAAATGGAAATTTTATTAAGACAAGGAGATCCAAATAGTATAAATCTCTACAACCAAATGAAAGAATCTTTGAATATTTTATACAACGGAAATCATTTTACTACAAAATATGGCAGAATCTCGACTGATTTATAGAATATATCTAAATTACACGATGAAAATGTTTCTAAATTTTACTAAAAACTCTCGATTTATTATATTTTGTTTGTAAATGTTTAGCATAACTAGGTAACCATTGTAAAATCTTTTTTTCATATTCACAAGGCATTTCGTTTTTATAACTTTCGCTGAAAATTTTTTTAGCACAATCTTTGCAAAAAAGCATCTTTTCTATCTTTACTATACTGCCAGTTATTAAATTCAGAAATATTTTTAATTTCTTTACAAAAGTAACAATTTTTTTCTTCTAAAGTTAATTTGTCCATTTTAAACGTATAATTCCTTACAATAACAGTCTTTTCTATTCTCTTCTTGACACTTTGTACATTTCTTTTGAGACCTCCATTCTATATAGAAAAAAATTATTACACGATGAAAATGTGAAACTCTTGAATTATGATATTTTGTTTTGTAAATGTTTTTGATAATTATTTAACCATTTTATAGTTCTTCACATTCACATTGAGTATCTTCATAATATAATCTATGGTGATTCTTCTTTACACAATCTTTACAATATGAGGTCTTTCTTATCTCTACTATAGTGATGACTATTAAACTCTGAAAATTTTTTTAGTTTCTTTACATTTAAGACATTCTTTCTCTTCCAAAGTTAATTTTTCTATTTTATCATACAGCTCTTTATGATACTTCCTATAACAATCTTTACAATTATAAATAATTCCATCTTTTCTACTTTTATCTTTATTAAAAAGCTTCAAAACCTTTTATTTCTTTGCACATTGAACATTTCTTTTGAGCCTCCATTTATATAGAAAAAATCTTTGACTTTCTCAATTCATATTTATAAAACTTTCCGGTTATTTCTTCATTATTTAAATCTTTTATACTATAAGTTACAGGATCTGTGTTATTAATTTTGATAAATCACAAAGATTTCTCTTGACCAATTGTTCTTATATTTGTTCGAAAATGTTGTTTTTTTACTAACAATTCTTACATGATCATTGACTTTAAATTTAGTTTTCGTGTGAATTTCAGGTGGAACATACTTGAAAACGGTCTCTAAAAACTCCTTTTCTGCATCCTTATCTACGTCTTTCGGCTTCATTTTGATTGTGCTATGAACAGTATCGTTATATTTCTTTACGATTTCTTGAAGAATATCGATCCATTTAAAGTTTTTATTAATCTCAAAAATTACTTTCATTCTCTCATTTTGAGTTCTGTTATATCTCTCTACAATACTTGATTTCTCTTCGTTTTCAGTATGATAAATCTTAATGTTGTATTTTCTCAAAACATCGTTTAAATTCTTTATTTTTAAACTCTAAAACCCTTATCTGTATGAAGTAGGTTTGGCGGTTTGTGATTGATCTTTATCGCGTCTTTTACTATATCTTCGAAGGCTTTTGAAACATCTTTACCGTTTTTTCTTTTGATAGCTCTTGACCAAGCATATTTTGAGAAAGTATCAATAACATTTTAACATATACTTGAATCCATCATTTTGATCCGAATAGTTAGACATTATAACTAAATCTGCTGCCCATAAAATCGTCAATTCCTAATGTTATAATTTTTCTCTTTTTAAACTTCTTTCGTACTGGTGCATGAATTTCTCTAGCTTCAATCTCGATTTCTTCCTTATTCTTAGATTCTTTCTTTACTTGTTTTTCATTTGGATTCTTTATAAATTTACTCTTATTTGTCTTACATTTTGAACATTTTGCTGCAATTCTATACAACCCGTTTTGAGTTTGAACGATTTTAGAATCTATATTTTTCGTTTTTTTCTTGCATTTGTGGCAGTGAATCAAATCATCTTCCATTTACATGTCAAAGTTTCCAAGTTTATTTAACTCATCTAATATATCAGATTTTGCTTCATTTTTATAGCCATAAGGTACTGTATCGATCTTATTTTCTAGAACGATTCTCTTATCATCTTTAGCGTTCAGTGCTAACTTGTTTATAGTGACGGTGTACAATTCATGTTTATAGCTTTTTATTACAGTCATCTCCCTAAATTCTTCTTTATCTTCGAACAAACATCTCTTTAAAGTTTTCGATATTTATTGTTTTATTTACAACGCTTCTCTTAATTCCTTTACACCTAACTGGATTTTTGTCTAGATATTTGTACGAGTACATCTTTGATCTTAAACCACAAAATTCTTCTAATATCTCGCCGTTCAATTCGTCTTTGAATTTCCCTATTACCTTCTTATTTTTAGTAGTGAAACATTCATGATCTTTTGGATAGTCGCTCGTATCGAAATCATCTATATTTTTCTTTAAATAATTTTAAAGGGATCTCGTTTCAATTCTAAGAAATAACTGTCTGTATCCATGTAACACAGATTCAAATCTGGATCAAACTTCTTTAATTTGTTGTAATAAAACTCGTACATTAGCAATTTTGAGAGGTCGAGAACTGAAAAATCCTATGTAAATCGGTTTGTTAAAATTTAACCTTTTGTTTGTACATGTGACTCGCTATACAGTTGTCGTTCAAAGATATTGAAACATTTGAAATTCGTTTTCTTAGCTTGTTTCATTGAAAATTCTTCGTTTCCTAGTTTAATATCACATCTATTTCTTACATTTTTCCATCGATTTTCCAAAAAACCGAGTTGTTCATAAGCTTATAAAAGTCCTTCTCAAAGTCACTTATAGCCTTGGTTCTCATACTAGTATTAAAATCGATATATTCTTTCATGAAAGGTTTCTGATCATTCACATGTTTTAAAATCATACCTTGTTCTAGATAGAATTTCAAATTTCTAGAATGAACAACATATTCTGTTTTGTTTTAAAAGAGTTGTGCAAAGTTTGTTTTTAAAATGTTCTGGAGCAAGAGGTAAATCTTTGTGATGTTCATGCAAATTTGTTGGATATTCAAGATCAACTTCTAAAAATATATCCATAATCTTCGTCGCCAGTGAGTTCCAAAATTGTTTCTTTCCATTCTGCTGTTGTATACGTTTTAGGATCCATCCACTTGATTTCGTTATATGGTAAATTTTGCATAAGTCCATACCCATAAAGGTTGTTTGCATCGACGTACAACAAATAGTTTTCGGGCTTTGTCTTATCAAAAATCTTTTAAATATTTGTTATTTGCTTTCACATATCGTTTAATACATTGAGAAATGCCTCCGCGAATACCTTTTTCGATCATCAAATACATATTATAATCACTAATTAATTGTAATTCTATATTCGTTTAATTTTAACATAGCATCCCATGCAAGACTGGGAGCTGTTAGATAGTGTGCTGGATCAAGCTTTATAGCAATTTAGGCAAATGTTTCTGAAATTTTCGAATATATCGGCAAGCAATAAAACATCTTGAATGTTATAGAGATCGGAGTAATTTCCTAGATTTTTTACTTTTAATTTGTTCCATACATTTAAGTAGTGTTGAAAATCTTTCTCAGATATGCTCTCATCTGTCAAAAGTGAATTAGAAATCTTGAATTCTCAATTCTTCTGTGTAATCAAGTTTTTCAATACTATCGATAAATTCGTAAGGAAATATGCCTTTTCCAGATAGAATTTTAAAGATTTCTTCTTCGTCATTTGGTTGTTCTATCTAGAATTGCGTTCAGACCATCTTGTATAAAATGATTTTGTATGTTTGAAATCATCTTTTTTGAGGTTTTTAGCTAACTTTTCTATAGACGATGCCATAAATCTGAACGTGTCTACGAAAGAAAACTTGATGTACTTTCTTGGTTTATCATCTTCAAACTCATATCCATATCCAGAATTTACAGAATAATTTATATATTTTTCATCGGTGTTTGCGATCAAATCAACATTACCATACTGTTTAGCCAATTCTTTTATGTACAAATGAGTATCGTAACATGACATATTGTGGCAGAAAACTGGAATATTTTGAGGAAAATTTGAGATTTCAAGTTACAAGATAAATGAGCTGAACCTCGAAAATTTACCTGTTAAATGACAATGATCTCGTACTTTTTTTCTTGTTTGATTATCAAAACCCTCACATTCACAAATATGACAAAGACTGGAATTTTGATACGAAATTTCTTCTTCTTCAGTTAATTTCATGGGTTTTTGGTTCTTAGAATTATATTTTTTAGCTATGTATTTCGATAATTTATTGAGCTCTTCAAACAATTGTTTTGGAACATTCGGCAAATCTTCTTCATTTTTGGCTCGATAACATATCGGCTTGTACATACGATTGGTCACATTAGACACTAAGTATAGAGTAAAACCATATGGAACTGTGCTTCTGAATCTTGGTTGTAGTCGATTTTTGCGGATTGTTTTTGCATGTGGGAATCTTCTCTAATATGCTTTCAAAATCCATATAAATAACGTAAGGATGAGAAATTTCTTTTGATAATTAGTAAATGATGTTGTTTGACCTGGAAACGGCATAAATTGGCTTACAAACTTCGTGTTGCTTGCAAATTTCTAAATGATCTGTTAAATCTCCAGATTTGTAGAAATGGCTTAAACATCTTCTGCATAGAAATTTTTTATTTTTACACTTAGATAACTGAGAAAATACAAGTTTGTTTAAATCTGTTATCAAATACATAATGAGATTTTTCATCTTGTTTTACATACAATAAATTGATTTCTAATTTGGCGTCATAAACTTCTGAAATTTGCAACGGAACAATATTGAGTTTTTCATCAAAACTATAGACATTTACAGACATTTTCGGATAATTATACTTTGCTTTACTGCTTCGTTTTTCAAATAATTGTATATCTTTTAAAGACATAGGATAGTCGAACCCAGAAAATATCTCGTCATTTACAAATTTTTCATATTGTTTTGATCTTTCGCAGTCTCTTTCGGGTTTTTCAATAGCGCATCGGATAGAATAAATAAAGCAATAATCATCTTTATTTTTTATATTTATACAAGCTTTTTTATCTTTGATTTTCTTTGGTAAATCGATATATGATCCTGCGTTCATAAATTCGTGTTTATTAAGGCTCAAAATCAGTTGTTTACAGCGTTTTAATGTCCATCCAGAACCTCGATTTGGATGATTTGTCTGTTCTCGATGTGTTAATTTATTAAATTGCTTAGTAATAAAGTCGTTTATGTCAAAGATTTTCGTCTGCTTTTATAGTTAAAAGTACATTGGACAAGTTTGTGTTTCACCGTTCACTAAAGTTCGTTCGTATATTCGCATTCTAAAGAGAGATAACCCTTCATATTTTTAACATTTTCTTGAAATTTCTCGATTAAACTCTTAATTTCTGACCGCATAATTGATAGATATTTGTAAATTGACATGGAATTATCGTTTTAAATTTGTTAAAATGTATTGCTTGAAAAGACCGTGTATTTGAGGATATAAACTTCTACATCAATGGATATTTTCGGGTTTCTCATTAAGAGTTTTGTCAATTTCTTCGATCATTTCAGACTTAGTATTTATCGTTTGTTTCAATGGACAATTTCTCAGCGATTGATTGAATTTTTTCATCTTTAAATAGATTGAGATCTTTTTTACTTTCCTTAAAATTTTTCTTTAGTTCACGCAATTTTTCTATATTATACATGTTTTGGTGATCGGCAATTTGATTTTCTTTAGCCCAAGTCTTCAAATAATTTAATTCTTTTTCATAAATATCTTTATTTTTCAGATGATTCTTTGACTTATAATGTCGGGTAAAATGATGTTCGAAAATGTCTTTTTTGCAGTACGGGCAGGATATCTTTTTCCTCTCCATTTAAATAGGGAAAATTTGAATGTGCCAAGTTTTACTATTTAGTGAAATATCTTTTTATTAAGCTGAAAAATAGCAATAATTCAGTAGATTTCTAAGGATTTTTATCAAAATTTGATAAAAAATCAGCACAATTTAATGGTTAAACAGCCTTTGATTCTTCTATTTAAAGAAGAAAAATTTGTTTAACTAACACTTTGAAAAGTGGAGACATTTTACTAGAATTTTACACAAATCAGCACAAATTGTAGTAAAACAGCTGTAGATTCTTCTATTTATTATAGAAAAATCTGTAAACTAAGACTTAAAATTTTTGAAAAAATAGTATAATTATAGGACAAAATAGTTACTATATTGGTTTGTAGGGGGCAATTTAAAATTCTTTATACTATTTTTTCAATAATTTTTTTCTTATGTAAATGGAGCTACTAAAGGAATTAAATGAGGTTGGTGATTTAAAGTTCAAAGAAATATAAGAAATTGATTGATTTAGAAGAAAAATAAGAAGTATAAAATTGTTGACATTGGATTTAAAATGAAAGATAAATTCGGGTTTACAATAATTGCCGAGTTGGAAGATTGTAAAGTACACTTGCCGAACAGATTTTTGACTGTTTTGGATGAAAAAAAGATTAAAGAATTGAATAAAAATGAAAAATTACACTTGGTTTGTTACTGGAAAGAAGACTATTAAAGATAAAGACTGTGTTACAATTAACTTTGTAGAATAAAGATTTCGAAGATTTCTGGATTTTTTCATTAAAACAGCTTAAGAAATTAGAAGCCTACAATGAACAGTAAAACAGCTATAGATTCGGTTATTTTTACATTCGTGAGTTACAGATTCGTTTATTGTCCTTTTAAACAGTATTTGACATTGATTTTCTGTCTGTCCCAAAAAGTGCGCTAGAACCCTTACATTCATATTCTACTTGTGTGTGTGTGTGTGTGTGTGTGTGTGTGTGTGTGTGTGTGTGTGTGTGTGTGTTGTGTGTGTGTGTGTGTGTGTGTGTGTGTGTGTGTGTGTGTGTGTGTGTGGTGTGTGTGTGTGTGTGTGTGTGTGTGTGTGTGTGTGTGTGTGTGTGTGTGTGGTGTGTGTGTGTGTGTGTGGTGTGTGTGTGTGTGTGTGTGTGTGTGTGTGTGTGTGTGTGTGTGTGTGTGTGTTGTGTGTGTGTGTGTGTGTGTGTGTGTGTGTGTGTGTGGTGTGTGTGTGTGTGTGTGTGTGTGTGTGTGTGTGTGTGTGTGTTGTGTGTGTGTGTGTGTGTGTGTGTGTGTGTGTGTGTGTGTGTGTGTGTGTGTGTGTGTGTGTGTGTGTGTGTGTTGTGTGTGTGTGGTGTGTGTGTGTGTGTGTGTGTGTGTGTGTGTGTGTGTGTGTGTGTGTGTGTGTGTGTGGTGTGTGTGTGTGTGTGTGTGTGTGTGTGTGTGTGTGTGTGTGTGTGTGTGTGTGTGTGTGTGTGTGTGTGTGTGGTGTGTGTGTGTGTGTGTGTGTGTGTGTGTGTGGGTGTGTGTGTGTGTGTGTGTGTGTGTGTGTGTGTGTGTGTGTGTGTGTGTGTGTGTGTGTGTGTGTGTGTGTGTGTGTGTGTGTGTGTTGTGTGTGTGTGTGTGTGTGTGTGTGTGTGTGTGTGTGTGTGTGTGTGTGTGTGTGTTGTGTGTGTGTGTGTGTGGTGTGTGTGTGTGTGTGTGTGTGTGTGTGTGTGTGTGTGTGTGTGTGTGTGTGTGTGTGTGTGTGTGTGTGTGTGTGTGTGTGTGTGTGTGTGTGTGTGTGTGTGTGTGTGTGTGTGTGTGTGTGTGTGTGTGTGTGTGTGTGTGTGTCGTGTGTGTGTGTGTGTGTGGTGTGTGTGTGTGGTGTGTTGTGTGTGTGTGTGTGTGTGTGTGTGGTGTGTGTGTGTGTGTGTGTGTGTGTGTGTGTGTGTGTGTGTGTGTGTGTGTGTGTGTGTGTGTGTGTGTGTGTGTGTGTGTGTGTGTTGTGTGTGTGTGTGTGTGTGTGTGTGTGTGTGTGTGTGTGTGTGTGTGTGTGTGTGTGTGTGTGTGTGTGTGTGTGTGTGTTCAAGTTCAAGTTCAAGTTCAAGTTCAAGTTCAAAAATTTCTTTATTTGTATTCAGTTACAGTACAATACATACATTTCATGTGCTATGTATAGCACGTGCGAAATGAAAAACATTGTTTCATTTAATTTTATATTGTCTTTTGCATCGTTGGCAATTAGTCCTTTACAGTCCTTTATTTACTGGTGCAGCTACCATTCCACAACTCAAACCCACAATTACAACCTTACAAAACTAAATAACAGTGAATATTATCAATACTAACAGATTTCCACAACCTCCAATTCCATTACAATAAACAACAAATACTTTCTTTAACAAAACCAGCAAAAAATCTATAATGACATAAACAACATAATCAACATTATAAATAAACACATAATGTGTTGTGTGTGTGTGTGTGTGTTGTGTGTGTGTGTGTGTGTGTGTGTGTGTGTGTTGTGTGTGTGTGTGTGTGTGTGTGTGTGTGTGTGTGTGTGTGTGTGTGTGTGTGTGTGGTGTGTGTGTGTGTGTGTGTGTGTGTGTGTGTGTGTGTGTGTGGTGTGTGTGTGTGTGTGTGTGTGTGTGTGTTGTGTGTGTGTGTGTGTGTGTGTGTGTGTGGTGTGTGTGTGTGTGTGTGTGTTGAGAGTGTGGTGTAAACAAATGTTTGTCTGTATGTCCTTTATAGACTCAGAAACTATTTAACAGATCATTATGAAAATTTGTATGTATAAGTATTTTTCCACCTAGAATGTTTATATGCTATGCCAATTGGTTTATATCACCACTAGGTGGCGCTGTCAAATATAAAAGTTATCAAAAACGCCTCCATATTATAAACTGCAATTATGAGACAGTTACGTATATTAAATAGCCGAACTCTTTTTGAAAGGCGCTAAGTTTTGAAATATATTTGTCTTTAACATGAGTTTCTGGTTTTAACTTAGAGCTTGAATGTTAGACCACTTTATAATAAAGTACATGTACGTGTACAGTGACTATAAAACATACACTTTTGACAGATTTTCTTGATCGTAGCAACAAAGTAAACTTTACATCAGCGTTAGAAATATAAAATCACTTGAACCAGAAGTACTCACACACAGGCAAAGCTTACGAAAAGAGTGAGAAGCCGCGGGAAACAGCTAGTAGTTCGTATAGAAGGGGTTTTTACTAGTATCAAGTTACGTGCGAGTAAACTGAAATTGGAGTTCCTGGAATGAGTTCAAAAAGAGGTTTTATTCCAGCAATAAACATGGCGGTTTCGCAGGGGATGTTTGTCATGAATTGGAGAACGTCCCGGGATCGCCTAGCGGATAACTGCTTGCCGACACTTCGCAAACGACCGCTCAGAATTGCGCTTCAATTACAAAACCTGTTCAGGATGAGGTATTTATCCAGCTAGTGCCAACGTAACCTCAATAGTTGTACTTAATAGCAAAAGCTAAGTATTATCATCCATTATGGATCATGAGGAAATACGAATCTAATTTTTCCATCAACAAAGTTTAACATCGATTTTTATTGGTTGGCAAAAAACAATTGCTCAGTTTGTCAGTCAACACTTTAATAAAGATTTCAAAACTCCGTACAGTTCTTCAGTTTCATAACAGTATCTAAAAACCTATAGGCCACTATGATAACTCTTTCACGGCCTACTTCTGGTAAAGCTGGCACACTTGACGCTTTTTGTATAGAATTTAATACCAGAACTGAGAGTGAAAGGGTTTTACCGATTAGAAACTGATAGACCATATTCATGTATGTATCTTTACCGTTGAATAAATATAATGTACACATAATGTACTTCACAATGTGTACCTAAAACAAAACCGGCCATTTCTGATTGGATAAACCTTTAGAGATGCGGTTTGCGGCATTCAACTCTACTAAGTGAGCTCTTTCAAGACCCATGCTTTAATTTAAGATTTCCATGTTTTCCTCTGTGGGCCGTCCCCCCATGGTTGGCATGTCATGGTAATAGCAAGGAAAAATAGTTTACATAGCCATATGACACTGTGCAAAGTTTATAGATTTTATCTGCTATTGTTTGTAAAATATTAAGCCGTACCCAGACTTTTCAAAACACCCGTGTATATTTGTCAGATTTGCTTTTCATTTGATATGGGCATATAAACATCGGAGCAGTTATTTATTTTTATTTCTACAGGCTATATTTTTTGAACAGGAAACATCCAAAATGCGGGTTGTCTGTTTAACCATGAATTGACGATTTTTCCGTATCCCCCACCCCTCATTTAAGTATTTTTATTTTTAAAAAATTAGTTTTAAAATAAAAAATATTTAAGATTAAAAGTTAAGGAAGTTTGGAAAATGCAAGCAAAATCTTTAAAGATGGATTTTGAATGAAAACGGTTTATCATTATATGTATAATTTCAGACCATTTTAGTAACACTTATGAAGTAACTAAACTGCGAAGAATTTTATGAACCAACTAGTAAATTTTATAACCGCCATTCTCAAATTAGCTTGGTTACACCTAACGATGGGTACTGCGTAAATCTGTTGAAATGTTATAGTTGTATTGACATTTACTAATATTTTCAAAAATACTAAATGTTCTTAGTAAACATTATTATTCATATTGTTAATACATACATATGGAATATGAAAAAGAATAATTAAGGAGAGATTCATAATTTGGAATAAGTAATTACACATGTTTAAACTTGATTGTTTAAGGTTTTGGCTTTAATCTATTTCTACGATCATTGGTGACAAAACCTGCATTAGAAAAGAATCTTTTAGTTGGGACTGAAGTAGCGTGTAAACAAATTTTTTTTTTTTTTTTTTGAAGTTCATAAGCATGGGTGTGACATGTTTGTAGGAGGCACAAAAAGGCAAAGGATTTTACCACCTTTTTGGCAGGGCAACTTTAAACAACCCAGATACAATGGATGCGGAAAGGATGTAAAACATGTCTAGACTTGTCTGTTAAAAAATACTAAACGTAGATAAAGTATTCGAATACATAGTCGAATACAAGGGTGCTTTTGAATATACCATATTCGATTCTCCCATCTCTAGAACTGGTTTGGTGAGGGGATGGGTGGGAGGGGTGGAAGATAAGTGGTGAGTCGGAAAGCTGGTGAAGGGGGAATGGAGGGATGGGAATCGAGTTAACTTTGCGTTGGACAAGGTCTCGGCGCTTGATAATAATGCAAATTACACACGAGTTATATGATAGTAGTAGGCTACTGCGTTGTACTGGTACTGTACAGCATTTTGTCTTACTTTACAAACAAAATACCGCATACAGGATTCACTGACTGGGCTTCGGTTCATGGCTGAGAGGCAATCAATGTAGTCCTGTGATTTTATTTTAAAAATCTTTCCATCCTCATTTCCACCTTTTTAAAAATTGTATTCGTATTCAGATTTTGGACCCCAGATCCTTTGAGACCCCTAGGTACGTGCCTAGTGTGCCTAATAAGAAAAGCGGCAATGAAGATCTTACATCCACAAGTTTACACTGAATTTAATTTCAAATCTAGAATGAGACTGTCAAGAGTGTTCCAGATTTTTAGAAAAAAAATCTTCCAGATTGCGCCTTAGTTTCTAGAAGCAATACAATAACACAATTTAAACACGTCTTACATTTCTCAACCATAATAATCACTTATTTTTGTGAATTCGACGTAGGCAACCTAACTTTAATTTACTACCTGGTTGCTTGTTATTATGATTTACGTTGCAGCGTTGAAATGTTCAATGGCTATCTTATTGTACCTCTTGGCTGAAAACTAAAGTGGGCTTATTTCCACTTGTTGAGAAAAAGTCATTAATGTATTAGTGTAAAGGGATTATGGAGTTTCACAAAAATTGCTGTAACAGTAATACATAGTCTTGGAATGTTTGGTGTCCCAATAGATATAAATAATTTTACTGACTTATTTTCTGATACTGGTTTGAAAATAATTGTCAAAAATAGCTTTATAGCCTAAGTAGACATGTAATTTATCAGATATAATTTGGAATACAACAGGTCACAACGGAACGGATTTTTAGCAGTTTTATCATTTTTAAACACGTAACCAGGTTTTTAATGTGGGGTAATACCTAAATTCTTTCCTCTCTTTTGTACATTTGTTTATGTTTCGTATTATAGTTTTTAAAAATATTGTGACTGATGAGAATTTTTTATAAAATTTAACCAAATTATAAAAAAGCCGTACACGTGCAATAAAATGGGCCTCAATTTTGATCTTATTAGAACTATTTTGAATTTTATGATCTTATATTAGGAGTGTGTTACTTGAAATATAGCATTAATACACGACCAAATTGTTTAATATTTAAACTTTCAAAATGTGTATAAGAAGAAGTCCAAATAATTAAAATTATTTTCTGAGAAATTAAAAATAACTACGCTGAATATATATTTATATATTATTTGAGAGAGCTCTCACAATTCTACGAAGTTTTATGAGAATGGAAAAGTGTACGATTTGTAGCATTATTACTTGGGGGACTAAAACCAAGATCTTCACCAATGCAGCCGGATTTTGAAAGAATAATAAAAGCTGAAACGAGGAAAGGTAAAAAACTAAGGGTATCAAATATATTGTTTGTATGATTAAGAAGGGACATTCCCATAAAAGGTCTAATAAGGTTCCGAGTACAGTAAGCTCCCATAGGATTAACCGACTTTTCCAGGAAGCAATGCTTAGATTTTACGGATGCCACGACAACGAAAGACCGTCAAAAACATAAAATAATTTGTTTCTCTCAATAAAGAACAAGTTTGCCTCTGTTGTTTATTCGTGTTTTATAAATGATATAAAAAATCACATTTCACTTCTGTTCTACTTCGTCGTAGTACTCGCAGACTGAGTACTGTTGTTCCAGACAGTTCCTGTCATTCCAGCGGTACTGTGTTTCTTCCCAAACTCCCAAAGCCCCGGGCAGGTTCTGCCAGTTGTCGGGCTGATTGTTGCTCCAGTCCGTGAACGTGAAGGGTAACCCCGTGCTGACCCAGGTCCAGTGGTTGCCCAGGGCGTAGTCCGTCCCTGACCCCCAGAAGCTTGCTTTTAGTCCTGCCGAACATTAATTCCATTAGCATAAAGACAAAAGGGAGGGATAAAAAAAATACGAGTAAATATATTTTAACTATTATTTTATTAAACTAGCAGTCAAAGATTGATATCAACCTCGTATTGTAGACAAAATGTTTAAGAAAAACAATAAAAAATCAATAAAACCAACACAATGCTACCTAATCCTAATACTAAAGAAATTCAGAAATATATATGTATACCTTTCAATACTAAATTAAACAAAGCTGTTCGAAAAACCTTCCAAGCTGTTACCAAACAAGAAGTAATACATTTAAATTTATTGAAAAAAATGAATCAAATTGATGACAAACAAGATTTATACAAACAATCTGGAGTATAGAAAATTAAGTGTAGTGACTGTGAAAGCTATTAAATTGGCTAAACTGGTAGAAATTTTAATAAAACGTTTAAAGAACATATACAAGCTTTAAAAACAAATAACATGTCTATAATAAAATCAAATTTTTGCTGAACAATTAGAAACTGACCATAACTAGCCTATACAAATATTAAAAAGAACATGGAAAATATGTTGTACATCGAAAGGAAAGGAGAGAAATTAAATACGAAAGAAGAATTACATATCTATCTAAATTGTAATAAAGACTCTTATAACATTGTAAAAAGTAATTTGAAAAATAAGACAAATCCAAATTTGAAAAAATTAAAATATTAAAATACAGGTTACTAATCAAAATTACAATTATTGTGTCATTTAAATTTAACATATGTTTAAGCTTTCCACATGTGTATATTTAATTGTTTATTATTTATTTAGAGGTTATTGTACACTGATGATGGTTGAATACCGAAACACGTGTATGGCAATAAAACATTTTAAAAAGGGTTTTAGTTGAATTTTCATTATACTAATATTTTAACTAGCTGTTTCCCGCGGTTTCGCACGCTTTTCGTAAGCTTTGTCCGTGTTTTGAACCACTTCTGGTTCAAGTGAATTATATTTCCAACGTCGATGTAGAGCTTACCTTGTTACCACGATCAAGAAAATCCGTTAAAAGTGTATGTTTATAGCTATATACACATACATGTACTGTAATATAAAGTTAGACCACTTTATGCTTTAAGTTCAACCAGAAATTTATTTTAAAGACAAATATACATAAAAAACTTAGCGCCTTCAAAATATTGTTTGGCAATTTAATATACGTAACTGTCTTGTAACTGCAGTTTATAATTTGGTAACCTTTTATATTTTCAAGCGCCGCGTGGTGGTGAGTTACATCAATGGGCATAGCACCCTTTTACGTGAAAAAATAAATATACATACAAAGTTTCATAATGATCGATCAAATTGCACATCTAAAAATCAGATTCCAAGGAACTATTTTAGGGCGTCAACGACTCAATCACCTCAAGAAGCCTGTCGGAATGGAGGCGGCGGATATCAGTGTAAACATCTCTCCGCCAACTCTTTAGTGTAAACATCTCTCCGCCAACTCTTTAATGTGGTGTCCCCGTCCACTCTGTCTTGGATCGATATAAGGAAAGACTATGGAAAGGATGAACATAGCAAAATAATGGTATTAGCTGTAGGTAATTACCAGTATTATAATTTATTAACCATGACAAATTTTATAGTTTTCAAAGTATGGATTAATTAAACATCCAATTACATATGATGTGCCAGTTAAGTTCGTGTGTTAGATCACTTTATAATAAAGTACATGTGTGTGTAGACGTGATTTAGCACTAACAATCAAACAAGTTAATTGGAATAGACACAGTTTTAAATCATTGCAAAATTGATTGAAGCTATATGTGTACAAAATTACATTTAAAAGAAAGTCTCGAATACTAATCATGACCTAGTTCCCTATGCTACCAGAAGTTGCTTAAAATAACGCTTTGGTAATTTTGTGGTATTTTTCATAATGTCATTTTCAGATCTGTTAATTTTTTTATATTAGTGTTGTTTGTTTGTTTTTAGTTATTTGTTATTCTTATCTTTTAATATCTTTAAAATTACATAAATCTTGAGTTTTAATTATACCAGGTTTTTACCGACTCCGTCAGGATCGTCTTACTTACAAATTACTTTCTTATTCCACACTAAACGTGCAGAATTTCACGACTTAGAAGTTGACTTTCCAGTCTTTTTAGAGAAGCCTGTACGAAGACTTACGTCTTTATTGTTATTGATACTAATGTTTTAAGAGCATGGCAATAAAAAACCAACCTACCTGTCTTTCTAATTGCTTCCTTCACCCTTTCGTTCTCCTCGTAGTTGGCAACAGTGGCGAGTCTCCCGCCGTGGTTCAGGCAGTGGGCGAAGGCTCCAAACCAGTTGGTCTGTGACACGGAAAACATACTTAAAAACGGTAATATAATCATAATAACAAAAGAATTAACTTGCATTTCTTCATTATCCTCTAATAATATAAGAGAAAATACGCATTAGTCGAGGATATAGAAAACCTTTTCGAAGGAGTAAGGAAGTTTCCTGTTATTTATGATCAATGAAGTGAAAAATATCAGAATGCAGAGTATAATTTGAAATTACGGGAAATGTGGAGTTTTGAGAAGTTGAGTATAAATTTGAATAGAGTTTTAAAATATAATTTCATGTCGGTTACAGTTGCGTTCTTCGCTTTAAAACTATTTAAGTAAACGTTCTATTTTATTGAATTATTTAGTATACTAACTCTACATCCTGCGTTCGCGTACAAAATCATATTTATTGATAAAGGTATTACACATTTTTTAAAGTAAAACTAGTAATTTATTCTTATATTGCTAGAATTACAAAATATTATAATACTATGTTGTGTATTAAGTGATTTTAAAAACAGTAATTACATAAATCAGAATTATGTAAAATCTAGCTTTTTTGTTAATTAAGAAATAAAAAGCATATATTTATTTGCGCAAAATTCTATTTATCTTGGATGTATTAAAGTTACTTAAACATTTATCCTGGTATTTTGTATGAGTCATTAAAATTTGCCTATGACATTTTTTGTTTTTGATTCTTTTCACTGAAATAAAGTTAAAATTAAAATATTTTATTTACAATTAAATTTTTACGTACGAAAAACCATTTTCTAGTCAGTATATATTTCACAAATATTTACTATATTTTACTAATTACTATAAAAAGGCTTGTTACATGACAAACTCTGGCCTCAAACTATAAGTTCTTGGGTTAAAGTAATACAAAAATACCAAATATTCTGTATTTGAACGAAATTCACTGCAATTAAAACACAATGAACAAGAATAATAGGGATAAAAAACATAACCAAGATCATGTTATTTACAAATTGTAGGTACATTCTAGCGGATGGTACCCACGTCTTATTGTAGCATTGTAATGTTTCATTCACCACAGCGATTAATGAAAATTAACATTCTTCATCTTAATCAATACTTAATTTGCTGAATTTTTTTAGGTATTTCATTTCAAAATAAAAAAAGGAATGCCCTTGTCTAAACAGTGAGATTGCTGCGCTCGGACTGCATAGGACAATGTCCGTCGGACATGTGTGACTTGACGGTAACCGAGCCAAGCTCGCACCGACACTCGGCCGACTCACGTATGCGTCTTCAGGGGCGGCTCATAGATCTGTGCGCCCCGGGTGCAGTATAGGGAAAAGGTTCCAAATCAAGAGATAAAAAACACACACTACAAAAATGAATTTTACTTTACAATTACTTTATAACTTGAGTCGATGCCATTTCGTGGTTTCATGAAATATAATGGTTTCCGGAAAGTTTCCGGGCACTTTTTCTCTCCACCGGTTCTTCTGAGAATTGCAGACGACACTCGCCTGGTGATTCAGCGCGTTAGACACACCCTTTCCGAAACACTCGCAATCCGCTAATTCTGGTTTGAGTATAATAAAAATCTGACTAATAGAATCAGACCATGTATTGATATGTAACCTATCGTTATTGCCCAAGTTGATGGAAGCTCAACTTGGGCAGTAACGATAGGTTTCCATTACACGATTCCTTTCTTTCAACGGCCTTAGACAGAACAAGTTTTTCAGTCGCTTTAGCGCTTTAGTGGCGTCTCATCACGTTACTTGGAATCTCAACTTGGGCAGTAACGATAAGTTTCCATTAGACGATTCCTTTCTTTCAACGACCTTAGACAGAACAAATTTAATGTTTCAGTCATGTCAATGGCGTCTCATCACGTTACTTGGAAAATCAATTTGGGAAGTTATAATGGTCGTTTTAAGTTACGTTTGGTGTTAAGTTATTATTTTGAATATTAAATTTAATTAAATACATTTATTAGAAATCAGTTTTTTTTGGCAAACACGTTTGAAGGTATCAATCAAATGAGTACAAATAAATTAAACATAATAACTAATCTAGCATTGTTCATTTCATGATTGCTTGTTATACCTAGTCTTTATTAAGTTTAATAATTTAATAAGAGGTAGAATCAGATTCGAAAGTAATCCATGGAATCTCTCCGGAGTCTGGAAAATATTATTTGAAGATAACTGTGGCAAGGTTTTGGAAATTTAATGTTTAGTATAAATAATATTATAAATACATAATTCTACTTATTAAAAATATTATTATTTATATATTTTTAAAAGTAATGTAATCCTTATATTTTACTTATATAATAAATAGTAGCCTATGTACTTATCGCTTTATATAATTTCAGGAAATATATACATTTTTTTTTAAATGGAATAAACATATGTTTCATGTTATATTAAAACTTTAACCAGTACCTAACAATAACGTAGTATATTAATGACAACAAATATGTTGTCCTTTTTATATTCAGGAAACCAATATCCTTTTGTACCTTGATAAGTTCCAGCTGGAATCGTTTTTTCGCCCCTGGATAAGGAGGCCAGCTCCCAGGTGGATCTATAACAGGCGGAATAATCATTCTTTTAAAATATTAAATTTTGTATACTTCAGATAACGCGTTTGTAAATTAGTATTATAGATATTGCAATAAATAAGTAATGGTTTCTGGAAACTTTATTAAAGTTTTATTTGTTGAGCTTCAGCAAAGCTTGTTACTCCAGGGACTGGAAAATCTTCATTTCGTTTGCTTGTCTCTTCGATAGGCCTATAGCGGAATTGAACTTATCTATAGACCCTGTGCACGAAACTATATGCAGTTCGATGATGGTGCACGTCACTCCCTGGGATTTGATTGAGTTTCAGGGAACATTTCAACATTAGTCTTATGGCAACCTCGATGGCCGTTGCCAATCGCGTTAGAAAATCGAAGAATAAATAAGTTTATAATGAAGCTGAGTAGAATCACATAACATTTGATTAAACACGTGTAACAATAACAACCATTTAGTCTAACTATTCGTAAGATATTTCGAGAAAGATTTCATCTGTACGATTTCAATTTTGCTTTGTGCCTGTAAACATGAAGGACATTTCGTGCATAAAATGTGCTATAGACTTGAGGTGTTGCATGGAACATCAGCGAAACGTATTACGCGACACGATGTTTCCTATCAACATAAAAATAACAAAAAATAACAAAATAATGATTTCTATATGATAGGAATCATTGGAGAGCTGGCGGGGGCAACAAAATCAAAAACCACCACAACGAGGGAGAGAAGGAAGTCGAGGACGGGATTCGAAAAACGAAGTTCGGGAGTGCCAGTGCTTGTGTTCGTGTGCGGTAAAAAATCTTTTAGGCGTAATAAGTGTGAAGTGCAATAAAATTTAAGTAATTTTAGGAACGTAGTAATATATATTAGGGTTCAGTAATCATTTACAATTCCAACGTAAATAATGAAAAGAAAGGATTATAATGTGTAGAAATCAAATGAATAGTTCAATATTGGAATTCATATTTTCTTATTTCATATATTTAATTTAAATGTCAAAAGGTCACTCATTTGTTTTAATCATGTAAATGTATGTAAATGTTTAGATATTTTAAAAGAAAGTTTCTGAAGTTAGTCCACACATATTTATTGCTAAACTACAAAAATTACTAGTAAATGTTATAGTTAATTAAATTTAAACACAAATTGTAATGAATAATTTAATATTAAACATGTGTGCAAAGTATTAAAGTATTAAAGTTTGTGCTCAATATGTCGGTTTACGTTATCCATTATTAATATAAAATTTTAATCAATATAATGTTCTTTATGAGATAATCTTATAATGCTCTAATGAGATGCTATTACAAATAAAATATGTGTTAGTTCATTTTAGGGTGTTGTATTGCCAATCTAACCTATTATTAAATCCTCTCACAGCAGCACTTGCTCACAATACATTATAATATTTCACAACCTTAATCTAAACTAAACCCAAACCTTACAAAACCTTACAGAAGAGTTAAGTGGGAATCACACAATATATCTATAGTATTATTATGGGTAAGCGCGAGAAACAAACACAAGCACATTATACCATATATTATGTGTATACACCATACTCAATCTATGTATTCATATATGTATATATTATACAGTCATTTATATATTTCATTTGTACGAAAATTGTCATAAAAACACAACAATGTAATTTATTCAATAAAAACTGATAGCAAGAAGGGAATCAATAAAAATATATTACATACGTTTTTGTGACCTTTTCTCATAAATTTGATAATCAAATTAGCCTGTAAATAACTAATTCAAATTCTTTATTCATAACCGTAATTTATATGTTGTATATCCATGGTTTCCTACAGTAACCCGACAAAATTCCGATGGAGAATGGTCTACAAGGAGTTCGGCAAACAATGTTAACGTAAGCATAGCCCAAGATGTACATAATTTTAAACGAACAATATTTAATATAAAGAGTCAATAACTACTGTGATAACTATTTTTTAATTCCAGTACTCATTTACTAAGTTTAACTTTCACAATTTGAGCCAAGACAAAAACGTTAAACCCACGTAGAACAGGACCTACATAGTAAAAGTTTCAACTTTTAAACCAGCGTACTTTTTTAATAGCGAACCTTGTCAGGTCGGATTTGCGGCATTGTACTAATAAATACTTTTAATTTGATGTACTACTCTATCTATGCCCTAATTTAAGATCTCCTTCTGACTCCTAGCGGGCCATCCCCTGATATGACACAAAAATAGTAGTTACTGCAAAAAGTAGATTTATAGGTGCTGTAATGATGTACCAAGTTTAATTGCTTTATCTGTACCTGTACTTCGGGGATTACCAAGCCCGTGCGATACCCTTTTTACACCCCTCCAGCTTTCTAGGGTTATATAGATTTCTAATAATTTACTTCTGGGAATCGATTAGTTTACATTATAGAAATATAATTAATTTATGTTTATGATCCTTATTTTGTATTTAATAATGAAATTATCCTGAGAATAAATACTTCAAAAACAACAAATTCTCTGCGTGTACTCATTCATAATTTATTCGTTTTATATAGCCTATGTATGTATGTATCCACCTAAGGAAGAGATCAGATTGCAGATTTTGAAACGTAGCGTTACTGATTTCTTCTGTTACCAAACACTGGCAAGTGTCTGGAAAATCTTGTTTCCTTAAAAAATTCATTAAGTAAGATATTTAAAAAAATGAACTGGAGTCATTATATATACATATACAGTATATATATATATATAATATATATATATATATATATATATATAGTGTTTTCTAAATATATTAAATGGGTGATTCGAGTAAACATGTTAAAAATCAGGGAGAAGAAGAGAGATCCCTGAAGATGTTTTGCTATTGTATTCAGAGAGTTTATATTATAATGCTGATACTTACTTTGTGGCTTGCATGCAATCGAGGGGTCTCCAGAAAAGCCCTTCCTGCAGGTGCAATAAGGGATATGATTGCGTACATGGCATGTTGTGGTGTTGCCGCTGCACACGTCATAGCAAGGGTCTTCACACTTCCGGTTGATACAAGCCCTGTACTGGGGGCAGTCGTCGTTGGTCTCACACTGGGGCTCAACTGGAATCAGAGACACCTATTTAAAATATGAGCCTAAAGGACTGGAACAGTTCCATCGGAACGTTTCGGAACCGGAACGGACCTGGAACAGTTAGTATTCGTAACTGCATGTTCCGTCGGAAACAAGTTACCTGCCTAGAAGTTCCGGGCGTTCCGGCTCTGTTAAGTTCGGAACCTTATGTTACGTCGGAAACGGTTTACTAGACGTGCAAAATGATTCCGGGCGTTCCGGCGGAACGACTAGGCTGGTAAATGTTTCCAGTTCCGCTCTGAATTCCAGGCAACCACAATATTTTCATATGGCAACCTGTACTTAAATATTGTTATCGACATATTCAAATCATTATTAATTTATACGTTAACAACTAATAACTCATATACAACTTTTTAGTGCCCGTAGACGTAACGAATGAAACTTTACCAAATTTTATTTTTCGCACCGCTATGGCTCTCTCTTGTAATAATAATAGGCCTACGTATTTCATTACTTTTAAACTAACGGTTTTAATTTGGGATCAACAGTAGTGAAGATTTAGTATTTAAATAATGGAATTTATTTCAACATATCTATTTATTTTACTGTTTCAAGGTAACCTTCTAAATACGTAATTATGTTTCAATATAATTCATTGTGGTATATTATATCATTATTTTAAAACATGTGAATAAATATTTCTTATTGTGTTTGTTTAAAAAAAAATGTCTTTAATACAATTTTTTTAGTTTACTTTGATCACCTATATTGACAATATAGGTAAAAGAGTGGATTTAGTTATTAGTGGGTGCAGAATTTAAATTGATATTTGCGAATATAAGTATTCATAAAGTTTTAATTTTTATGGAACTGTGTGTCTATGATGCACGTAAACAACTTGATCAGATAGATTTTGTGTTTAAAATTCAAATATCGGAAACGTACTTATATTGTTCCGTAACGAAATCAGCCAGAAACTTAAATAAGTAGACAAGAACTGTCGGAACGGGACGCAAGGAACTGGAACTAGTTCCGGGACTGGGACGTTCCGGTCGGAACGGTTCCAGTTCCGTTCGGACTGGTTCCAGTTCCTGTCCGAAACGGTTCCAGTTCCGGAACGGCCTGACATACCTCTACACCTACTGTAAATAAAGCCATCAGACTTTAGTAGTTTGATCTTTCTGTTGTAAACCTATTTTCACTTGACACATTTTTAATATTGCAGATAAATTGTTACAAATCTGTTGGTGATGTTGTCACTTACGAGTCACTCTCCGTTGATCGCATCCACTGAACGGATCGCCCGAGAAGCCAGGCTTGCACGCGCAGTACGGGACGTGGTTGCGGACCTGGCACACAGTATTGCCGTTGCAGGCCTCCAAACACGGGTCCTTGCACTTGAGGTTCATACAGGTCTGCTGCAAGGTGCAATCTTCGTTTGCGAAACACTGGTTCAGAGCTGCAAGAGAATAACCTGACAGAATGTATACACTTAGATCTTGTTCCATGCTGTTAAGATGATTCGATCTTTGTGAATGATGCAGCAATTTAAAGTTAGCTTCATAAATATTTTATATTTGTGCCAATAAACGGATATCCTGCTTCTACTCGTTTTGATTACCATTCCCGTGGTGCAATTAAGATGTAGCGCAGGGGCTCATCAGATCGCAGAGTTATATCTTTCCCTGATGGCAGTAAAAAATAGTAAAACTTTGTATCACTTCAAAATCAATTACAAGTATATAACGCGTAATTTGGAAAATGTTTTGCAACGCTTGTCCACATAAAAACTGCTGAATAAGAAGGCAAAACGTATATAATTAAACTACTTAAACTTAGGAGAATTACATTTGATAATTATTTATTAATAAAGAAAATTGCATATTTTGAACTATAATTAACGCATGTTTTAGCTCAAATACTGCTTGAAGGAAGGTAAATGATGTAAAAAAATTATGGTTGCCTGTAAAGTCGGTTTTACGGGCGAAGATTTTACGTGACAACGTCTTTTTCTCGGTAGAATATATAGGTTTTTTGATATGAATATTATTTAAATTGCACAATAGGAACAAGGAATTGAATGAAAATAAGAATTGCACAAATTTTAACTATAGAAATATATTTTGTTTACTAAAACATTGTACATAATTTGAAATTAATTAAAATTTGTTATTGTAAATGGTAAAGTTGAATAAAACATTTACTAAAATTGGAATTTGAAATTCTTGCTAAACACAGTTAAATTCTAACTCCGCGCGTGGTGATTGGTCGGTTTTAGTTCGTTTGTTTGGTCGCACTGTTATGACAGGTTAGAGGTTATAATTTGTTATTTTAAATGTTTGACTAGCAATATGCGCTGTTTCTTCTCAATCGACTGAATTACGATTGATTGCAGAGTGATTTAAACTAATAATTTACTTAACACTATCAACATTTGTCAATAGTATGACATAACCTATAAACTCAGTTTCTCAACTTTTGTGTCAATCTAACAATTAATCAATCAATCATAGTTTTACGATAATGAAATATCAGTGTACAATTATTTACCTTTATTGTTGTAGTTGTTGTAAATGACGAATCTAAGCACTCCACATTTTCACGAATAAACATAGTTATCTGCTTTATCCCGTGCGGCGGACCCACAGTTATCTGCTTTATCCCGTGCGGATCCTGTGCGGCGGACCCACTGGACGGGCATCGTAACGTTACCGGGCGTTACACTTTTTCATGAGTGACTCCGAGCCGCAACCTAATTTAAGACGTTGTCACGTCAAAAAGCTTCTTATTTCCTTCAGTCACCTCTAATATACCCGTATAAAGTTTATATCTGTATTTTAAAGATTTCTGAGAACCTTAATTATAACACCATTAATGACTAGGCTACAATTTCTCAATTCTTTCAAACAAAAAGAAAAATGTTTATACTTTATAGTGTTGAACTAATTAAGTTCGGTTAGGACCATCTGTGACGTGTTCTGTAGTCAGGAAAGCACCGATCGGATTATCTTCTGCGATTCAGTGCCGGCTTCGGTGGCCCCGCACTTCTAGCGAAAGAAAACCTTCCTCGAAATAGTACCTACAATAAATCCAACTCATACAACACCCGTCCTCAAATGTACAATGACTAAGTGAAAGAAAACAAAATGGTGGCTATCCGTGTAGTTATTGAGTTTTACAAAGATATTTTTTAATATGAACCTTTGGTTTGTCGTTGGTCCAGGAATAGTACCTGAAAATATTGGTAGAGAGTTCTGGGACAACCTGTATATAAAGTACATTACTAACTTGTTTGCTTATTTAATACTGACATATACTTACTTGACCCTAACTTGATTTGTGCAAGGACACATGCTGATATACAAAGGATGCCTAAGCAGACCAGAACTACCACTGATGTCCTCATTGTGGTGTGCTTCGTCTTGGTCGTCCAACTGGAGCTTTCCTTCTGAACTGGAACTATCCAAAGGCCTGCTGGAGGCAGAAACCGTTGTTGGCTGGAAATTTTCTTGGTTTGTCCACATTCAGTAGCAAAATCTACAACAACAAAGGTACATTCATCCGATTTTTTATCACCGTATTTCGCTGTGGATGTGCAAAACTAATGTATGTATACTGCCACGGTTGCGTTCGTCATTCGTAAAAAAAAACCCATCCAACAATTACATAACCCAAGAAAGCACATCTCGAAGGATAATACCGCTTTTAAAAATATACCGGCTGCATGTAATTTCCATTGGCTTTTTTTAAATTAGAGGCCAATCCCTTTAGAGCCTTATCCTGCCCCTCCCCATGGACCACTGGCACTGTGCGAGGATCTTATCAAACAAAATAAGGAGGAGAGAGGGTACAGTACAAGATAGATGGTACTAATAAAAAGTGCAACGGTCATAGATAGGACTGAAAGTCCAACGTTCTTAGACCACTCTGCAATCCGCAATCCCATTGATATATTATGAAATGTTAATGCAGGATAGTATTGAGTTTCTTGATGCTAAAATGGCAGGGGTCTTAAGTTATAGCCAATTTTGAAAACTTCCAAGGACATATTAAGAATTTTAGTTTTTTGAATTTGCAGGATTTTACAAAACGCACTTCTGACCAACAACATTTCTACATCACTGTCTAAAGATAAAAGGGTCTAGAAATGATAAGGTAAGAAAGTAACTACTACAAAGAAGATAATATCAAATTATCAAAAAAGCTGGCTTCAAATATTAGAGAAGCCACATCGTTTGCTGTTTAGTCTTTTGGTTTTTGACTGGTTAAGTTTCAACCAATAGCGATAAAGCTGCGTCCCCTGAATAAGCGAACATTAAAGTTAGTAAACATGTGTGAATATTACAGAGTAAGCTATGTAGAAAATTTTCATCTGGAACATTTAGTCATATACACTCAGACTCATGAATAAATAATATGTTACAAATATTAACATTATTTTTTTACTCACACCAATAACTATTATACGCAATGAAAAATTTAAGTTTTTACAGTGTTTGCCCCATTAATAAATAATATATAATCAAAAATATGTTCTCAAAATTGAAAATACATGAATAATAACTGAACTGAGTTAGATAATTATTGTGATTCTTTAATTAATGAAATAAACAAATACAGTTTATAAAAATGCAATAATGAAGGGTTATGTTTACATATAAATTCTAATAATATTATAAGTGCTAAAGTGACTGTGTTTGTTTGTTTTGCTATTAACATATTCCGATTGTACTGAAATTTTACATGAACATGCTTAAGTTCTCTGGGATGCATAACAGCTTATTCTTATTTCGAAAGTCCCTCTGGGCTACGCCCCACTGTTTCTTTAAAGTAGCAAAAATCTCATCTTGGTCTCTAAAGTTTTGTAATTGTAATTAAAAGAGCATGTCTAATGTAATCAACTGTTTTGTGTAAACGTGGTTTATTATTTTGTTTAAATTTCTAGTGGGTACATTCTAATATGAGTAATTTCTAATAATGGTAGAAAGAACCATTATTTTTAAGGCCGTTTTCGATTTCAGCGAGTAGGTAAGTGCTCATCTACCTTAGAAAACGTCCTAAAACATAAAATTTCACAAAGAGTCACAATTTGACTCCTTTCAAAGCAGTCGGCAAGAACTATGCTAGATAAATGTTTCCTGGACTGTGCTTTTTAACTAATATACCAATTCCAGTTTTAAACGTACTGAAATATTAATATTATTTTTCAGTTTATAAAGAAAAAAACGCATAGTGTCATTGTTAATGTAGTTTTTAACCGTACATAAAAATACTTAGTATTGAATCTAAAGGCAACGTTACTATCTAACTTTCACTATAAATTTAAAGACTAATATAAAACTTATCCTAGTTCACTTTTACAGAAATGGGGTTTTTCTGATCTGTGATATATTTTATCTATCGGGAAAACAAGGCTAAATCAAGTATGAAACAAACTATACTAAAAAGAGTAAGTTGCAATAAACTATATACTTATAATATATGTTATACTATATATTTTAATATATTAATATTAAATAACTATACACTTTTTTTTACTTATCATGGCAAAAAAACTCATAGCAACTCAACATTGGAAATGTAAAGCACTTGAAACAGCAGTGGTCATACATGTTACAACACCTACTAAAATTGCATGCAAAGCAGCGGGTTAACTGCTACCAGTGCAGATATGACACAATGCAGTCTAAAGTTTTACTTTACATTTAAAAACTGTTATGAAACCTTAATTAGTTGTATTTTTTACAAACGTAGGCTTCTCAGAGCTGTGCATTTTCTTGATCGGGAAATAGGCAAAAATCAGCTATGGAACAAAAAATACTAAGATCGAGGAAATTACATTCATTCGTCAGAAAAGAAATTCAACTTGAACCAGAGGTGCTCATACAGGTTGCAAAAAACTGCTAAGTCGCGTGTAAATCCGAACGTAACTGCTAGTATTTAATAAAGCAAATTGAAGTTATTTAGACCAGTAAGCCAATCTCAATACGCATTGCATAATCACACAATTTATTTTATCGATAGAGGAAGATCCCTAAGAAGATATTAACATCAGCAGTACTAGTTCTGTTGGGGGTTGAAGTGAATGGTGTTTAAAGGTTTTTTAATTTTTTTCTCAGATCGTACTTTCCTTTAGCCTCATGTACTTAAAACCAACCATCGACGTACAAATAAATTTTAAATGGGTATCAGCTCATATCAGCATAAACATGAGAGGACTGGAAAACTTTGACCAATAAGTTTACCTCGTTGGGTAAGGGTTCATGGCTAATATCTTTTGTTGTTTACGTATAATTCATTTTTATTGTATGAACTTCAGAAAGCTTTTGTTAATATACAACTATCAGAATTTAAATAACACTTTAACTTTTGTTTATGCGTAACGTTTAGTAGGCTAATTAAATGATTATTAGTACATTATTAGCAGTAATGGTTAAAAATAATAATAAAATATTTGTACCTTTATTGATTGATAGTGTATTCCCAGCCGTCTGAAGTGATGCTCTGCAGTCTCCCGCGTTGTAAGAAACAAGTCTGTGATTTCCCAGTACTGCTACGGAAGATAGCCTTGAACTGCACAGGTTAACTGACGTCATCGTAAAGATCAGGAGTTTCCTCGTACAGGCGTGTATTTGCGGTTGGAGGATGCCGAGTTGCAAAATGGACAATTTTCAAGAGTTCAATAAATCCTAAGTGGCCTAAATAAGAAGAAACATGTTTGGGGATGTCTACTCGTATTTTAAACGCCTTTATTCTTGTAGATTCGCACAGCTTTTTTATAATATTTTAATTACCAGAAATTATTTCTTCGAATAAATTAGTTTTATTTACTGTATAACGCAACATAATCTTAACCTTACTGAAAGATTCACGAACAGTAATCTTATACGTAATCCATAACTGTTAGTGCCACACATTTTTGGAATTTTTACGACAAACAAAAAAGCTCTTAGCGTATTTTTTGATCAATCTCAAAGCGTTTGGTTCTGTCAACCATAAAGAGGTTATGGTTTATGTTAAATCAATTACAGTATATGTTTATATTTGAGGCAAGTTCATATGGAGGTTCTGTTTAAATTAAAAGGAACTCAATGAATAAAATAATTTAATTCGATTGTTTACGCCATTTGGAGACATAATTTATTTAGTACAGAAACAAAATGGTGGATGCTTGTCAACAAATTTTTAGTACTTAATACTTTTTAGTATCTATAATAGACATTTACTTTATTCTGACTCATCCATTTTCTGCAAACTGCTTAGCAACACAAAATTTTATGCAGTTAACAATTTCACCCGTAAGATTATTACCATCAATTCCACCATAGAAATAGCGATTTTATTAGGAATACTATAAAATGATTTATCTTTATAAATACATCTTGTGTATATATTGGCTCTGTTAATAAATAAAAATGCTTTATTGTCGTAAACATATGTACATGCATGACAAGGGTCAATTAATACAACAAGTTCTAAAGCAAGAACATTATACATTCAAACACGATAATAATTGACTTAATATTAAATGTAACGCAGATTGTATCACGAAAAATCAT